>NC_086320.1:61244052-61544052 GCF_036172605.1 Pelobates fuscus | reverse complement strand
TTAATAAATGCTGTGGCCTGTTTTCTCCAAGAAGTTGTCTGTCGTTATTTGAAAGGGTAAGTTATGGTTTTATGGGGGATGAAGGGAATGCAATCCAATGCCCACTAAGTACATACATGAAACTGTTCACATCAATAAAGAAAATGGCTACTGTGCACAATGTAAGTTGCATTAGAAATCCATAACATGAAAATGTAAAATTCATAACATGCAGCCTGCTATGACAATATAAAACACATTTCTTTATATTATTAATGTTATTAATTCATCCATTAAGAGATGAGTTTTATATTGTCATGGTAGACTGCATATAATGAATTTTACATTGTCATGGCAGTCTATTGCAGCTAGCGCAGCAGCCATTTACATTGTTGGAATAATGGAATAGTAGCCATTTTCTTTATTGGTGTGAACTGTTCCAACCCAGAAATACCTGGGGTATTGAATCATTACAGGTTTAAACTGACAGGTTCAGTGACAGGTTTTTATAATAATGACCATCATCCATTTTTAACTCTCCAAGTCATTCAGTCCCATTATCCCACACCTACATCGATTGTTGAAGTGAGTGTGGACTGAAGGGGTTGGGTGAATAATGCTAGTGTGACTGAATGACTTGGAGAGTTAAAAAATGGATGATGAGCATTATTAAAAAACAAAAACAGTTTATGTTTTGAAAATGCCCATCATCCATTTTTAAACACTTTAAGTCATTTAGTCAGATTACTGGGTCCCCTCCATGCAGACCACACTACCCTAGTTGATGGGGGAATGCAAATGGGAGTGAGAGACTTTGAATCTTGTGTCATCTGCCCTCTGCCCTCAGTTTGTCTGTGCTATCTATGTAACCAGACAGCTTGACGACGGTGTGGCCAGGGCCGGATTAACATAGGGGCTGATGGAGCTGCAGCTCCAGGCCCAGGCCCATGGAATAGGCCCATTGAAAAAAAAAAAATGAAAAAAAAAAATGCAATTTTTTTTTTTCTTTTTACACACACACTACTCTTAGGTTTGCCACCTGACTGGTATTTTACTGGCACAGACGGTATTTGAGACTGCCTGGCCATGCCGGTATTGCAGTAATACTGGCAATACAAATGCAGGTATTTTTCTCAGAATAAGTGGAGATTACTCTGCAATACCAGCACCGGCCAGTAGGGGTCACTGTGTGTGGAGAGAGGCAGGGATAGGAAGGTACAGCATATCCCCATAGACATATAATACCTAGACGCCGCATTGACCTCGGGGGGCCATGAAATGCGGGCGCCATTTTGGGCCGGTCACCCGGTGTGGTATTATATGTCTATATATTAGGACTTCTGTCCCTAATTTTTTTTTTATTTACTTTGCCTTAGTGACAAATCTCACTTTAGTAAATAGTGATGTGATTGTTTGTTCTCCTATTCTCTTTATGCTATCTCCATGCGGACTTCAAAGTGCAAAAGACAGAGCTGACAATAATAAAGAGTTGTAAATATCTACATTTTATTTTGCACAGTTCCAAAATCCATATTAGTTAAAAATAGGTGAAAAGTAAATACATTACAAATCAGGCAAAGATCCAGTCCCAGTTTAAAACATGTATATTAAGATGATAGATTGTGGGGTTAGTTCACTAAACTTATAATTTTAGCAAACCTAAATCCGAATGCAACGCATAGTTTCAATCAGGAAATTCAAATAATTTCAATGTATTGAGTAAATTTAGTCGATAACGTAAATAACCACAGAGGTCTTAAAGCAGCAAATGTCAGTTAATTTTATTTAATATCCCAGGATTAAACATCATGCTACTGGATCTGTACACCCTCCAGGTGGATTTTAAGACTAACCATGTTTACTTTGAGGACCTTGCTCTGCAGATCATAGACATGTCTATGCTGCAGATCACACTGTGACCGATCCAAGTCAATGCGGCGTCTAGTATTTTATGTCTATGCATATCCCTGCCTCTCTGTACTACTCACTGATCCGTGGGGACCAGCAACACAGCACAGAGTCCAGACAGCAGCTCGACAGCTCAGATAAGTGAGGGATGGGGGGGAAAGGCAGCAGGGACACATGGGGACACTGAGACACTAGGGGACACATGTGGACACTGAGACACTAGGGGACACATGTGGACACTGAGACACTAGGGGACACATGTGGACACTGAGACACTAGGGAACACATGGGGACACTGAGACACATGGGGACACTGAGACACATGGGGACACAGACACTAGGACACATGGGGACACAGACACTGAGACACTTGGGGACACTGAGACACATGGGGATGCTGAGACACATGGGGACGCTGTTTCTCCCAGTGTCCCCCATCCAGTGTCGCTAGTGTCTCAGTATCCCCAAGTCTCCCAGTGTCTGTGTCCCATGTCTCTGTGTGCCTAGTGTCACCATGTCTATGTCCACAACTGTCCCCATGTCTCCCAGTGTCCCCAAGTGTCTGTCTCCCAGCCAGTGTCCCATAGTGTAGCGGTACTTACCCTCTCCAGGGGCCGGCCGGGGTCCTCTCTTCTCGCCGCGCGCGGTCCTGCTCCTGCACGAGCCGCGCGCGGCTCAGCCAACGATGGGATCAGTCAGGCGGGCAGTGACCGCGAGAAGCGGTCACATGTCCCGCCCGACACTAAGAGCGCGCCGCGCGTCTCGGGCGCGCTCTTAAAGGGACAGTGGGAGACTAAATTAGAATCAGTCTCCCATTGGCCCCTGTCAGGCCACATTCCCCATACACTCACGTTTTGGGGGCGTGGATATGACAGGGGCCAATCAAAGTGAACCTTTAGGGTATTTATACTCACCTGTTTCCCTTGCTCTTTGCCCTATCGTGGTTTCTGTCCAGTTCCCTTTAGTGCTTGTATCGTTCAGTTGGTTTTTTGGTGCTTGACCTTGGCTTTGTTCCTGACTCCGCTCTCTCCTTATCCTTGCTTGCTTATCCGCTGTTTTGTTCTCTGTGTACCAGTCCTCGGCTTGTTCTACGTTACGCTGTCTCTCAGTTCCCTTGACCTCGGCTTGTTCTGACTCTGTCTTTCTCTCGTCCTAGTCCGGCCATTCTAAGGTCCGGTAAGACGAACTCTGTTCTTGTCTCGTGACTGTTGAACTATTCCTGCGTGTTGGGGTATATTACCGTGACATTACGATAGGGCCATAGACCCCGCAGGTTTAGGACAACAGATGGCCACTCATGAGGCTAGATTCGCAGAACAGGATCACCGTATGGATCAAATGGCTCAAGCCATCCAGACACTGTTATCCAGATCAGCTCCGGTACCTGTACCTGCGCCTCCTGTAAACCCTATACCAGATACTGCTAATATGCCTAATGCTTCAGCACATCTAACCCCGCCACCTAGGTATGGAGGGGACGCTAAGACATGTAGGGGATTCCTTAATCAAGTGGAGTTCCACTTTGAAATGTACCCACGTTCATTTCCCACTGATAGATCTAAGGTGGGTTTTCTTATGCACCAACTTACGGATAAGGCACTAGAATGGGCAAATCCTATTTGGGAGGCTAATGGGCCTATGGTACACGACTTCACTAGCTTCCTCGCAGCGTTTCGTAGAACTTTTGACACGACTAAAAGGTCAAAAAATGCCGCCAGGGCATTAATGAGAATAAAGCAAGGATCTAAATCTGTAGCCGATTATGCTATTCAGTTCCGTACCCTGGCCTCACAGGTAGATTGGACTAATAATGGGCTTACTACCGCATTTCTGGAAGGTCTGTCTGAAACTATGTTGGATGAGGTAGCAGCTAAGGACCTCCCTGTACCCCTGGAGGACCTGATTGACTATCTTATCGATATAGATAACAGGATCCGTGACAGGTTATACACCAGGTCCAGAAATAGACATTTTGTTCCCGTTAACTCCCCTAGAGCTGAGACTCCCGAGGGATCTAAAAGTTCTGAGGAGGAACCTATGCAGTTAGGGGTTGCCAAACTCACTGACGCTGAAAAGCTTTATAGGAGAAAGGAGGGACTTTGTCTTTATTGTGGTAGGAGGGGTCATATGAGACAAGAATGTCCCGTGCGTCCGGGAAACTATCGCACCTAAGTCCGTATAGAGGACTGGCCTTGGGTGTGACATCACAGTCCTCACATTTGCCTCTTAATAAATTACTTCTTCCTGTTTCCCTGCACCTTGATAGTAACTGCATAGCAGGGAATATACTAGCCCTGGTTGATTCCGGAGCGGCCGAAAACTTTATTGATTCCAGTTTTGTCAAGGAGAATAACATACCCACCAGAGAGAAGGAGACACCCTTGGCCGTTGAGGCCATAGATGGTAGACCATTATGCTCTCCAGTTATCACTCATGAAACTGTTCCACTTCATATGTCTACAGGGGTGTTACACTCTGAGACCATTCGGTTTCAGATCATTACTTCTCCTTCCTCTCACCTCGTGTTAGGGTATCCTTGGTTACGTACTCATAATCCCACCATTGATTGGGAGTCAGGACAAATAGTTTCTTGGAGTGATTCTTGCCAAGAGTCTTGTGTTGTTAAAGTCACCCCTTTGAATTCTACTCATATTCCTCCCGTGCCTACGGTCATACCCTCTCAGTACCTGTCTCTTAAATCTGTTTTTGATAAAAGGGAGGCTGAAAGATTGCCACCTCACAGGCCTTACGATTGTGCTATTAATTTATTACCTGGTACGATGCCTCCCAAAGGGAGAATATATCCTTTATCTCCTCAGGAGAATCTGGTTATGGAGGAATATATCAAGGAATCTCTAGAGAAGGGATTTATAAGAAGATCCTCTTCCCCGGCAGGGGCTGGGTTCTTCTTTGTATCTAAGAAAGATGGCGAATTAAGGCCTTGTATTGACTATAGGGGCCTTAATAAAATCACCGTCAAAAATGCGTACCCCATACCTTTGATCACAGAACTTTTTGATAGGCTTAAACAGGCCACAGTTTTTACTAAATTGGACCTTAGGGGTGCTTACAATCTCATACGTATCAAAAAGGATCACGAGTGGAAGACTGCTTTCAATACCAGGAGTGGCCACTACGAGTACACTGTGATGCCCTTTGGTCTTTGTAACGCCCCAGCAGTTTTTCAAGAATTTATTAATGATGTCCTACGTCAATTTATACATACATTCGTTATAGTATACTTGGACGACATATTAATTTATTCTAATGATTTACAGACTCATCACATGCATGTTAAATTAGTGTTGAGAACTCTTCTGGGTAACGGTCTCTATTGCAAACTCGAAAAATGTTCATTTGATCAATCTGAAGTCCAATTCTTGGGTTATATAATCTCTGCCAAGGGTTTTCGTATGGATCCCAAGAAACTGTCTGCCATTATGGAATGGCCTCTACCCCAGGGTTTGAAAGCCATTCAGCGTTTTCTGGGGTTCTCTAATTATTATAGGCGTTTTATTAAAGGGTTTTCTGCCATTGTAGCGCCTATAACCAGAATGACCAAGAAGGATGGTAATACTCATGTCTGGAAACCAGAAGCACTCGAGGCCTTTGAATTCTTGAAAGCTACATTTGCCTCTGCTCCTGTTTTACAGCATCCTGTCCCTTCACTGCCCTTTATTCTTGAGGTTGATGCTTCTGAGATAGGGGTAGGTGCTATCTTGTCTCAAAGAGATTCACCTGAAAAGCCGTTACACCCTTGTGGCTTCTTTTCCAGACAGATGTCCAAAGCAGAGAGGAATTATGATGTAGGCAATCGTGAACTCCTTGCTATCATTTTGGCGCTCAAGGAATGGAGACATCTGCTAGAGGGTACCAGGGATCCTATCCTCATTTTAACGGATCACAAAAACCTCTCATACCTTAGTGAAGCAAAAAGATTGTCTTCTAGGCAGGCCAGGTGGTCTCTGTTTTTGTCTCGTTTTAATTACATAATCACTTACAGACCGGGTGATCGTAATACTAAAGCTGACGCTCTGTCCAGACAATTCGAGACTACTGACAAACTCGAGGTCGATGTTACCCCTGTCATTCCGCCTGACAGAATAATAGCGACTACTGTTCTTTCTATTTCGTCTTCTCTCTTACAAACTATTCAGGCTAAACAAAACTTGGCTCCTGAGGAGAGGCCTGCTGATAAGCTATTCGTTGATATACCAGAGAGACGAGACATCTTGTCATTATATCATGACACTAGAACTGCTGGACACCCTGGTATTTCTAAGACAGTCTCAGCAGTTTCTAGATATTTCTGGTGGGCTTCCTTGCGCAAGGACGTCACCGATTACGTTAATGCCTGTAGCACTTGTGCCAGTATGAAGTCCTCCCACAGAGTTCCTTGTGGGTTGTTGCATCCGTTGCCCATACCCGAGAGGCCATGGTCCAATATATCCATGGATTTTATTGTTGAATTACCTCCCTCTAATGGTAAAACTGTCATCCTGATGATTGTGGATCGTTTTTCTAAGATGGCTCATTTTGTGTCTCTTGTCAAATTGCCATCATCCAAGGAACTTGCCTCTATCTTTGCCGGGGAGGTGTTTCGGTTGCATGGTATTCCCACTTCGATCGTGTCCGATAGGGGTAGCCAGTTTATTTCCAGATTCTGGAGAGCGTTTTGTGCAGAGATGGGTATCTCCCTCTCGTTTTCTTCAGCCTACCACCCCCAGTCTAATGGAGCTGCTGAACGTGCCAACCAATCTCTGGAGCAGTATCTTCGCTGTTTCGTGTCCCACCATCAGAACAATTGGGCTGACCTTCTTCCTTGGGCTGAGTTTGCTCGTAATAATGCTGCTCATGAATCCTCCGGTAACAGCCCTTTTTACGTTGTTTATGGCCGGCATCCCGTGGTTCTTCCAGCTGCATTCTCCTTACAGGGCATGCCAGCTCTGGACGAACATTTGGCTAGTCTACGTAATACTTGGGAGCAGGTTCAGTGTTCTTTGGTGGCCTCAGCTGCTCGCCAGAAGGTTCAGGCAGACAAGCATCGCAGGGCGGCTCCATCCTATGCTGTGGGAGACCGGGTTTGGCTTTCTACTCGCAATATTCGTCTTCGTGTGCCTTCTATGAAGTTGGCCCCTCGTTTTATTGGTCCTTTTCGTATCTTGCATGTGGTTAATCCTGTCTCGTATGCATTGGATCTTCCAAAAAATTTACGCATTCCTAACGTGTTTCATACCTCCTTGTTAAAACCCCTCCTGTGCAACCGTTATACTCGGCATGTCCCCCCTCCTCCTCCGGTTTCGGTGGAGGGCCATGAGGAGTTTGAAGTGGCGGCTGTAATTGACTCTCGTTTGCTTCGGGGTCGCCTCCAATATCTGGTACATTGGAAGGGCTATGGGTCTGAGGAACGCAGTTGGATTTCCGCTGACGCTGTTCACGCTCCTCGCCTTGTGCGTTCTTTCCACGCTCGTTTTCCTGCCAGGCCTGCTCCTCGTGTCTTCAGGGGGGGGTACTGTAGCGGTACTTACCCTCTCCAGGGGCCGGCCGGGGTCCTCTCTTCTCGCCGCGCGCGGTACTGCTCCTGCACGAGCCGCGCGCGGCTCAGCCAACGATGGGATCAGTCAGGCGGGCAGTGACCGCGAGAAGCGGTCACATGTCCCGCCCGACACTAAGAGCGCGCCGCGCGTCTCGGGCGCGCTCTTAAAGGGACAGTGGGAGACTAAATTAGAATCAGTCTCCCATTGGCCCCTGTCAGGCCACATTCCCCATACACTCACGTTTTGGGGGCGTGGATATGACAGGGGCCAATCAAAGTGAACCTTTAGGGTATTTATACTCACCTGTTTCCCTTGCTCTTTTCCCTATCGTGGTTTCTGTCCAGTTCCCTTTAGTGCTTGTATCGTTCAGTTGGTTTTTTGGTGCTTGACCTTGGCTTTGTTCCTGACTCCGCTCTCTCCTTATCCTTGCTTGCTTATCCGCTGTTTTGTTCTCTGTGTACCAGTCCTCGGCTTGTTCTACGTTACGCTGTCTCTCAGTTCCCTTGACCTCGGCTTGTTCTGACTCTGTCTTTCTCTCGTCCTAGTCCGGCCATTCTAAGGTCCGGTAAGACGAACTCTGTTCTTGTCTCGTGACTGTTGAACTATTCCTGCGTGTTGGGGTATATTACCGTGACACATAGTCTCCCAGTGTCCCATAGTCTCCCAGTGTCCCATAGTCTCCCAGTGTCTGTGTTCCCATGTCTCTGTGTCCCTAGTGTCTTAGTGTCCCCAAATGTTTCAATGTCCTCATGTCTCCCAGTGTCTGTGTCCCTAGTGTTTGTGTCCCCATTTCTCCCAGTTTCCCTAAATGTCTGTGTCCCCATGTCTCCCAGTGTCCCCATGTCTCCCAGTGTCCCCATGTCTCCCAGTGTCCCCATGTCTCTCAGTGTCCTAGTGACATGGGGACACACTGAGACACTGGGAGAAATGGGGACACTGAGACACTGGGAGACTAGGGGACTGGGCGACATGGGAACACAGACACTGTGATACATAGGGGCACTGAGACACTGTGTGACTTGCGAGACTGAGACACTGGGAGCAATCTATCTATACAGCAGAATCAAACTGAGTAGTTTGTTGGTGATTTTACAGATGTCACTCTGATGTCACTCCTTGTGATTATACAAAGGATTAAGGCTAGTATTTTGTTCCAAGAAAGGTGGCAACCTTAACTACTCTTCACATACTCTTGCTTAAAGTAGCACTATAGGGTCAGGAACACAATCATGTATTTCTGACCCTATTATGTTAAAACCACCACCCTGCCCCCTTCTTGCCTCCCTAAGTATAGTAAAAATATAACTTGTATTCAAGTCTGCAGCTGCTGGCTCTGCCTCTGAACTGACTGTCTGCTGACATCATCAGAAGTGGTGGTCTGAGCAAATTACAATACTTCCCCATAGGATTGTCTGAGACTGTCAACTAGGCAGATCTGGGGCAGAGCCAGCACAAGTCGTAGCCCTGGCCAATCAGCATCTCCACATAAAGATAAATTGAATCAATGCATCTCTATGAGGAAAGTTCAGTGTCTGCATGCCGAGGGTGGAGACACTGAATAGCAGTGCTGCACACTAGGCAGTACTGCCCCAGGAAGCACCTCTAGCAGCCATCTAAAGAGTGGCCAGTGGAGTTATTTTCTCTGAAAAGACAGTGTTTACTGCGAAAGGCCTGAATGGAATGATTCTACTAACCAGAACAAATACAATAAGCTGTAGTTGTTCTGGTGACTATAGTGTCCCTTTAAGTTTGGAAGCTTAAGAGGGATGTATGGGAACAAAACTTGTGTGGACTGGCTGACAATAAAATTAGTTTAGGTAATGCAGACGTTGGTCTCTCTAACACTGTGGCATGTCCCCATTCATCTACACTCACTACATACACCTTTTATCTGTCTCAGACTATATACCAGGAACTTCTGCCTGCTAGTAAGAAGGTAAGGAGACAAGTGGACCAGCGAGTGCTAGGGGACAGTCCTTAGAAAGCATTGAGTGAGCGCATCATTAGACGCATTTATGTCAAGCTCAGGGTGCTGCCTGCATAGTATGCCCTTAGTTGGACAGCCTGCATGATTGGCGGGCAGCCTGACATGCATTCATGCCAGGCTGTCCTTCAAATTCTTTGGACAGACATGCCCCCTTTTTGGGCATGTTCTCCCCTTTTGGCAGGTCTGGTCACGTGATTCGCACCGGTGGCCACCCTTTTATCCCGCCCATTGACTGCCTGCTTCACTGGACACTGCTGTTAAGGGTTATGGATTTAATTGAAAGATATAAATTAGAGAGATATTAGCATAGAGTATGTGTTTTCCTATAGCTGCATCCTATGAGTTTCCCTCCAGCACCATCTCCATCAGATACATGACGCTTGGGAGGTATGATTGTTTTAATGTTTTTGGTCGATAAGATTCCGTAATTAGGCCCATCATAATTGTCAGCACCAGGCCCAGTGTGCTCTTAATCCGGCCCTGGGTGTGGCGGTGCCTTCTCTGTCCCCAAACAGCAGGCAGGTTATGAATGAGGAGCAAATATAAAGCCCCATGTCCTTTTTTTTTATTTGTGTCCAGTATATGAACAGTGTATTTTTCAATTGTGTTTACAATGCAATTTCCCTATTCAGAAATAATAATAGTGCAGTGCTATTGGCAGCCTTGCATAATGATGATTTAACATGAAATTTACATTTATTATTAAAATGGGCCCTGGCTTTGAAGCCACAGCACAGACAAAACGAAAAAGCCCTGACAGCTGCTTATCGGGCCAACCTTGTTATCAATTTAAGAGGTATGAGGGGATAAAATTTAGAATAGTATTTTTAGCTTTATATGGTTTGTTTTTCTATTTGAAATTGAAATCTGGTTGCAGGGGCAAGTCCCGTGGTTGCAGTTTAGTTTAGGGGCTCAAGATCTTTAGATCTTTAGATATATATACACACACGTTTTATAATTGCCCCCCCCCTAAATATGAATGCTGGAGACGCCACTGTGCCCAACCTAATTTCCTAGCAGAACCAAAGCTCAACCTTTTTTCGTGACGGAGGCCGTACTGCATCGAATATAGAAAATCTCTATTTTATTTCAGTTCTTGTGTTTGCAATATATTTAAGATTCTGCTAAGACTTATAAAATTAAAAAATGTATGTAGATTTTAGTGAGATTCTCTACAGTTTCTTGGACTGAAAATGTAAATGACTTGATATTTACCACATCAGAATTATAATATTCTCTGTAAATTGAATAAAATTAGCACAAGAAACAGTCACTCCAAGATCTAGTTTATAAAACAATAAAAAGAAACTGCTGTTTATTGGACAACAAAATCTGTTAATATGGGTGACGCCAAAACATAATACAATGGGTTGGGGGTAATTTGAATTCAATGAGTCACACAGTTTCAATTCAGCCTAATATTCTAAATTAACCAGCTAACTCAGTTGTAATGCAAATACATCTGGAAAAATAAAGTGCATTACATTTCATATCACACCCGACCCTTTAATCAATGAAGTTGCAGATAAGAATGATTGAATATTCAAATAGTTACTATTATATTCTAAAAATACATCTGCATTAGTTATTTGTCATTTCTAAAGACAGATTTGTGTTTTCAGTAATCACTATACCGAGCATTGCGGACCCCACTTTTAATATACACTATATTTATATACAGGCGGTCCTAGCCTGCCCTGGTGAAGGGACTGAATGGGAAATGCGAGACGTTTCCCCAACTGGTTAGTATCTTGTTAGATAATTACAGGTGTGGCAAAATGCCGCTCCCGGTCAAGATGCCGTCTGGAGCCATGGCCCCACTGGACCCTGTGGACCAGCCGACTCTGTATACACACATACTGCCTAATACCTAAATCCATATACTCATACTGAATACATACATACATTTTACATTGAATACATAATTTATAGCTGTGATAAATTATGTATTTAATATCTTTGGTGGTAATTGGTCACATGGTCACTCATACACTGTTACTAAAGTATACCCTCAATGTCACTTACACACACACGCACACACACAATGTCACTCACTCTCACACACTCTTACTGAAATATAAACACAATGTCACTCACACCAGTTTAGTCACATTTTATTTACACACACACACACACACAAACATACACAAAATAATCAGCCCCTTAGACTCCATGCTTGTGCTGTGTATGAGGAACCATTCTCCAGTCTGCAGGAAGCTGGCATTGTTTCTGCTGGGGGAGCAGGGAAGCTGTGCACAGTGAGCACAGCCTGCTTCCTGCTCCCTCCAGCATGTGTCCGGTATTTACAGGCAGGGGGCAGCCAAGATACCATTTCACATCTCGTCTTCCCGTGCCTGCAGGAAGGGAGCTGGGCTCTTAGTGACATGGAGGGAGCCCAGCGGGTAAAGCAGTTGCGCTGGGGGGTGGCTAGAGAGACGCTCACTCAGCGTTCCAGCCTCAAACACCAGCAGCCCAGCAGGAAACTTCCAGTTGGGCGCCCGCTGCAGGTCGGCACCCCAGGCGAATGTTTTATTCGCCTTATGGTGGCGCCGGCCTTGTTTATATATAATTTAGTAAAACATTATTTCTGTTCACTACAATAATATTTATTTAATTGTCAGGAATGTCTCAAACTCCTAATTTTTCATGAGGTATTCAACCCCTTAAGAACGGAGTCAAATGTACAAATTGTGATCAAAATGGAAACAAAATCTGAAATTTGAAAATATGTCTGTCCAACTGTAATTCACCTCTTTCATATTAAATGCACCCACACTTATTATATATCATTTTATTCAGGGGAACAGGGCTTTCATTTAACTTTAAATATTTAGCTATGAAACATAATTTAATATGAATAAAATATTAAAGAATGGGAGAAAATAAGATGTTTTTATTTGTTTTAGTTCTACGTGACATTTTAACTCTGAATGTCATAATACTGTTTGCTTTTACTGCAATAAAATTAGAATTACCCCCATGATGACATATCATTTGCAATAGTAGACAACCCACGGTATTGCAAATGGGGTATGTCCAGTCTTTTTTAGTAGCCCCTTGGTCACAAACACTAGCCAAAGTTAGCGTTAATATTTGTTTGTGTGTGAAAAATGCAAAAAACTAATTTGAACGCCAAGTTTGGCCAGTGTTTGTGACTAAGTGGCTATATATATATATATTTTTTTTTATCATTTTTATTTTGAAATAGGTTTATATATATAGTGATATATACATACTTATGTATATAGATATATATATTATTTTGTTCCGTTCTACATGTATTTTAATATCAATACATATATATTAATATCAAAATACAGTTAGAACGATGAGACATATATATTTGAATTTTTTTTTGACGTATTTACATATTTTTTTAATATTATATCTAAATATATATATATAATTATTTGTTATCCTGAAGAAGGCTCCAGATGTGAGCCGAAACGTTGATGTTAATATGTTAATTTGATCATTTTGATATGAATTAAAAGTTATATTTTAACTATACTTCAAAGACCCTGGAGTGCATTCCGTTTACTTGGATCTCTACAAATTTTGCTGGATCTGCACCGGTCAATAGCATCATTATCACCAGGAGTGCAAGCATATTGGATTTTTTCTATAATTATATATTTAATCAATATCATTCTACGTGTTTTTAGATATTAATATATATATATAAAATTATATAGATGTTATACTATAATTATATATATTAATATTGAAATACACTTAGACAGTGTATGTGTAAATGTGTGTGTGTGTGTGTGTGTGTATATATATATATATATATACTTAGATCATATATAATATATATATACTGTAACGTTACTTACCTTATCCAGGGGCCGGTCGCGGTCCTCTCTTCAAACCGTGCACGGTCCTGCTGCTGTATGACAACACATGTCATATATATGATCACTTGTCCCTGTGGACTTTTGTACGTCGGTAAAACCGACATGACTTTGAGAGATCGCATTAGAGGACACCGGTCCGGAATCATGACTGCTTTTAGAGATCAACGGACCGACAAACCTGTTGCTAAACACTTTCTAGCTAGTCAACACCATCTACCTTTACTCCGGTTTATTGCAATTGACCACGTCCCTGCACAACCAAGAGGAGGCGATAGATCCAAGTTGCTCCTACAACGTGAAGCCCATTGGATCCACTATTTAAACACAGTGACTCCGAATGGACTTAATGAAAACCTTGTTTTGTCCATGTTTCTTTAAATCAGTATACTTATAGCTATACAACTCTGTTATGTCCTAATAGTTACAACCTAGGGATCCTTAAGTAAGGTCCGTAGTTCAATATTGTTCTTTTATTTAGACTAAAGTAACTAATTTGCAATTCCCTGTCTCTATGTCATAGAGTAATATGTAGATTTCCGTTTTTTCTTCTTAATTTGTACAACCACATACATTCCCTTCTAGAGTTGGCAATCTGAATTATTATACGTTTTTGTTCTTCGTTTGTTTGTTAAATATGTGGGAATCTTCCAAAAAGAGTCTTTAAGCAATCTCTAATATATAGCATGCAGATAGTTATGCCCAGGTTCAAAAAGAATGAATGGGAATGTTTGATGTGTTTGTACATATTATTATAAATATACTATGTCCAGCTATAATATAAATATATGCCTCTAGCCCAATGCCTAAACTATGTCATACCAGTAAAAATATGCCTCACAGAATTTATGTTGGTATATAGTACAGAATGACTTTCCAACTAATTGTATCTGCTATAGCCTGATCCCGTTCTGCATTTATGTTCTATGTATATTCCTCACACTGTAATTTTTCACATTGATGTTTTCTGCACGTTTGTTTTATTTCACATGGACTTTGCACATATACAGATCTATTTATGCAGACCTCGGGATATATTGGCTTAGTCTTCCTCTCTACACACTTTTTTAGGCTTGCATAGAGTTTTCCTCCGGTTTCTTTTGAACCGGGTGATTGTTTTTACTCCTTCTACGTAGTTGCTTAGCAACTACGCTATTTACGTAACACGTCACACGCACGATCCCACGTGGTGTCTCACACTTCCGGGTTTCTCAGTCTGCCGGCTGTCCGATGATCTTACTGGTAAGCTCATTACATATTTATGTATATATGGAAAGTATGTTATACATGTCACTGTGATCTTGATAAAGACCCAGAAGGGTCGAAATGTTGATTTTTTTTTCTGCTTAAACCACAGCTATGTATTAATTGGGAATGCAGTAAATAATTTTGCACTATAATCAAGACCTAGTGTGCTCCCTTTATTGCTTTTTCGTATATATAACGCGGGATTGCACCTAGGCTTATTTATATTTGAGAGTTTTTTATAAGGAGGAGTGCCTGGCTCTGGATTTTGTTTCTATATATAATATATATATATATATATATACTGTAGCATTCCTTACCTTATCCAGGGGCCGGTCGCGGTCCTCTCTTCAAACCGTGCGCGGTCCTGCTGCACGAGCCGCGCACGGCTCATCCGACGGCTTCACTAGGAAGGCGTGCAGTGACCGCGAGAAGCGGTCATGTGTCCCGCCTGAATCTAAGAGCGCGCCGCGGGTCTCGGGCGCGCTTTTAAAGAGACAGTGGGAGCCTAAATTGTCAAAAGGCTCCCATTGGCCCATGTCATGCCACACTCCCCATACACTTACCTTTTGGGGGTGTGTATATTACAGGAGCCAATCAAATTAGTTTAGAAGCTATTTAAACTTACCTCTCCCTTTACTCCCTGCCCTATCGTGGTTTCTGTTTCAGTTCCCTTTAGCGCTTGTTGTGTTCAGTTGTATTCCTTCGTTTTGACCTTGGCTTTGATTCTGACTACGTTATCTCTTTATCCTTATCTGTTCAGTTTGCCGGCTTTCTGTTTACTGTGTACCAGAACCCGGCTAGTCCTAGTTTACGCTGTCTCACTGTGCCCTTGACCTCGGATCGTTCCTGACTCTGTCTCCTCTCATATACGTCGAGTCCGGACATTCTAAGGTCCAGTAGACTTATCTCTCCTCTGTGTTGTCCTTTGTTAAGTTGAATCCTGCATGTTGGGGTATATATTCGTTACATATACACACACATACACACATATATATATATATATATGGTATAACTTCCACCTATTCACCCGTGGAAAATATCGATATAAACTTAGCTTTTCGGATACTTGCTTCCCTTATGTCACCTCCCAACTTGGTGACCATATACAACTATTGCAAACTACAAAACAACCAGGGAGTCAGCTTGTATCACTAGAATATAAACAGAAAATACAACATAGTGTAATAAAATTAAAATTTAAATATCCATTTCATGCTTCAAGGTTGCACTCACAAATTGATGTGTTTTTTTCAAGCCCTCAGGTTGCCTCACCTGTAGTTAGGGGGGTTCCTCCTGTTTGGTTACCACGCCAATTCCAAAATTAGGAAGTCCACACACTCCCAATGGTTGGTAAAAAAAAAGGAAATGTATTGGCTTTGAAGTATAAAAATAAAATTAAATGCTATTACTGGTCCTACGCGTTTCGTCTCCCTTAGGAAACTTCCTCAGGGACCAAATATCAAATTACAGTTAAAACATATAATCATATACACTGTCAAAACATCAACAAGTGTACAAATAAGCCTATTTTTCCTCCCCCCTCAAACCCTTAAATATGTTCATACAAAATAGAGTGGGGTATTATCTGCTAAATACAGATCAAATGGAAAAACATAGAGTTTAACTGTGTGAGAGTAAATAAAGATGTATAATTAACAATTGGCCACTCACAAATTATAAGATGTAAAAAAGCCTTGAGTGTAATCCTTTTCTTCAATATTTTCTATGTTCATCTTCACACTCCCATCAGTAATTAGGAATATTTGCTCAAAAGAGCAAATATTCCTAATTACTGATGGGAGTGTGAAGATGAACATAGAAAATATTGAAGAAAAGGATTACACTCAAAGCTTTTTTAAATCTTATAATTTGTGAGTGGCCAATTGTTAATTATACATCTTCATTTACTATCACACAGTTAAACGCTATGTTTTTCCATTTGATCTGTATTTAGCAGATAATACCCCACTCTATTTTGTATGTATGCTGAAGACAAGAGGAAGTCTTTGGGGACCTTTTCTGAATACTTCACCTAACACAGGGAAGCTCAATTTTTTGCTTATTAATTATCACTATTTTCACTGGAGTTGTGTTCACATATTTTGTTTGTTTGCTTAAATATGTTCAAGCTGGGAGTCCATTGGTGGTGTGGTGGGCGTTGGTACACAATCCTCTTCTGATTGGGCTTCCTATCTGCAGTTGAAAGGTATCCCAGCTGTTTCCATTTCATTCAATCTTTTTTTAGCGGTTACATTTTCTTGTCCGGCTTCACTTCCGGAAGTGCGCCGAACCGGAAGTGAAGCCGGACAAGAAAATGTAATGATCTAAGTATATATTATTTATTTTTTAACTGTTTTAAACTTGTATTTTACATTTTACACCCAGCAGGGGGACTGCCTGTCATTCCAGGCAGTCCCCCTGCTGGCAATGCTGTGGACGACTATGCCGTCCATGTGATTGTGAGGTTCTCGCAATTACATGGACCAGTAGGGCAAGATCGGAAGCAGGGGGACTCCCTGGGATGCCAGGTGAGTCCCCCCACCGCGAGCGCCGGCAACCAGGTAAGTATTAGGGACGGTGGGGACGTTCTATGCCGCCCGCTGGCATTTAGGACTGGGTCCCCAAGGACGGCATAGAACGTCCGCCGTCCTTAAGGGGTTAATAATAAACAATTGTATTCATACATAAAGTAGGTCAGTAATATGTCCAGATTTAAAATACTAAAATTAATATGTTACAATGATATATAATCTCTGTTTTTTTTTTTTTTACCCAGTCTCCATACTTGTTCATACGCCAAATATAGTGTATCCATCCATGCCTTTTTAAGTTTCACTGACTGGGTGCAATACTAGGCCTGATTTAATGCCATGCATTATAGGAATGCTGTGCACAGTGAAAGAGGGTTGAAATAGCAATGTTACCATGGGGACCAGGACAAGTTTTCAAAGACTGAAAGAGTGTGAATTGCAGATAAGCTGGTGAGGAGATTCAAGGAATTTCCATAGGAAGAATTCTAGAGGTCATCATGCCCAACCTCCAATTTTGGATTTCCTTTCCATTTACACAAGATACACTCAATTTTAAAAAGGAACAATTGCCTGTAATGGGACAAATGTTAGTGTAGCTGGGTGCATGCTCACGGTCATTCTTAGTGTAGTGGTACTATAAGACAGGTATAGCCTTTGGTTAACTCTGTATATAGATAAAAACTGTGGGAATCAAACAGAATCTTCATAATAAAATGTATCTTTAATCACCTCCTAAAGTATTATTTCCAAATTATGTTTTAGGTGAATATTTGCTCAAATGGAAGCAAAAATGAAAAAAACAACAAAAAAAAGGAGTTATCAACTAATTGTAAGTTATGCAGCATGAATGAACACCCTCCATAATAATTGTGTGAGTCATTATGAGAAGTCATACTCACCCACCCCACCCAACAACCCCATCCTGATAATCGATGGAATATACACACTATAGGGTTCATGCAAGAAGATTAGGAGCTTCAAAAATGAATATTACTTGGGGTAAAAAAAAATACCAATATGTGAAGAAGTATTGGGTAGTTTTAAGTCAACACCACAATATATGAGATTTCTAGCAGATTACAGCTGGTAGAATAGTATGGTTTAATATTTAGGCAGGTTATAGAAAAAAGGTTATTTTAAAGCCAGTTGGTTGTCTTTACCACAGTTAATTATTGGTGTTATATTTTTAAATATATATTTGACTTTATCTTTAAACAGAAAACTAGGTTTGGTGGGATAACAAAAAAATTGCATATTTTTTATGCTGACTTGTTGACTTTTGGTTAATAAGGAAAGGTTTGTTTAGTGATTTACACAATATATTGCAATGTTAAGGACAATCAAAATTTGAGGTCAGGTTAAATTTAGATAGTGAGAAACTAGAAACCAATTTCTAATCAAAAAATCTAATAGCAAAAACAGAATAATATTGCAGTACTCCAGTTTAATAAATAATGCATCGTTTAACCTCCACAGTGATCATGTGCAACTTTTGCCCATAAAAAAAATGGATTGATGAATGAGGTCTCAGAAAGATAGAGGTGCTGGATTTTCTAAGTTAAAACCTATGTTTTAAGCTCGCTACACACACTCTTGATAAATAAATAATATTTTTTTTACATTGAAAATTAAGATTTTCCCGCTCCTAGACTATTTCATTTAACCCCTTAAGGACGCAAGACGGTTCAGGACCGTCATCGGCATTTTTCCCTTGCCGACCGACGACGGTCCTGAACCGTCCTAAATTTAAAATGTTCTTACCCGATCGCCGTCGTTCCCCCGGCGGCGATCGGCGTTGCTCCCGGTGTGGGGAGACTGCCTGCAGCCCAGACAGTCTCCCCATGGCGGATTAGGACCCCTGGGGCCATGTGATCGCCCAACAGGGCGACCACATGGTCACAATAGGTGTCCTAGTCTCTGCCTGCAGGGGGACTGTCTGTGCTGACAGGCAGTCTCCCTGCCAGTGTAAAATCATAAAAAAATGTAAAGTGAAAGTTAATAAAAAAATATATATTATTATATATGTGTATATATATGATATATAGACATATATTATACCTATATAATATATGTCTATATATCATATATATAATGTCATGCTAAGTGTATTTTTATATTAATATGTACATATATTAATGTAAAAATACACTTATAATTAATTTACACACGTATATATATAATATATATAATAACTATGTATATATATATTATTATAAAATACGAATAATAAATAATTTAAATTAAATTAAAAAAATTAAAAATAATAATAAAAATAAAAAAAAAATTATATATCTATCCGAAATGTTATTCTAACTGTATTTTCATATTAATATATATATATATTTATATCAAAATACACTTAGAATAAAATTGTATATATATCTATGTATATATAAATAAATAAAAAGAATACGAACTATTCATATGTCCATATACAAAATTACATAAATAATTATATAAATATACACGTAGACTTCAAATATATAAATATGCACATATATTTAAATTCTACGTGTGTATTTATGTAATATTTTTACATAATTAAGTTATTTTATTGATTGCAATTTAAGGGACCTGCCTGCCAACCCAGGCCGAAAGTCCAGAGAATTTAATTTGCTAGCACTGTATTTTACCCTGTAACGTTCTACGACACCCTAAAACCTGTACATGGGGGGTACTGTTTTACTCGGGAGATTTTGCTGAACACAAATATTAGTGATTCAAAACAGTAAAACATATCACAGCGATGATATTGTCAGTGAAAGTGACTTTTTTTGCATTTTTCACACATAAACAGCACGTTTACTGATGATATAATTGTTGTGATACATTTTCCAGTTTTGAAACACTAATATTTGTGTTCAGCAAAGTCTCCTGAGTATAACAGTACCCCCCATGTACAGGTTTTATAGCGTTTTTGAAAGTTACAGGGTCAAATATATGGGTCAAATATTTTTACATTGAAAATGGCCAGGTTGGTTACGTTGCCTTTGAGAGCGTATGGTAGCCCAGGAATGAGAATTACCCCCATGATGGCATACCATTTGCGAAAGAAGACAACCCAAGGTATTGCAAATGGGGTATGTCCAGTCTTTTTTAGTAACCACTTGGTCACAAACACTGGCCAAAATTAGCGTTCAATTTAGTTTTTTACTTTTTTCACACACAAACAAATATGAACGCTAACTTTGGCCAGTGTTTGCGACTAAGTGGCTACTAAAAAAGTCTGGACATACCCCATATTGAATACCCTGGGTTGTCTACTTTAAAAAAAAATATGTACATGTGGGGTGTTATTCAGCGATTTATGACAGATAATAGTGTTACAATGTCACTATTGATACATTTTAAAAATATATGTTTTGAAACCGCAATATCCTACTTGTACTTATAGCCCTATAACATGCAAAAAAATAGCAAAAAGCATGTAAACACTGGGTATTTTTAAACTCAGGACAAAATGTTGAATCTATTTAGCAGTTTTTTTCATTCGCTTTTGTAGATGAATAAAAGATTTTTCACATAAAAGTCAAAAAATATGTATTTTTTTCAATTTTTCATCATATTTTTTCATTTTTTAAAAATTAAATTACATGAGATTATATAAATAATGGTATGTAAAGAAAGCCCCTTTTGTCCTGAAAAAAACAATATATAATTTGTATAGGAACAGTAAATGAGAGAGCGGAAAATTACAGCTAAACACAAACACCACAAAAGTGTAAAAAGATGCCTGGTCGCAAATGTACAACATCGCAAAAAAAGTCCAGTCCTTAAGGGGTTAAGTTTCCCTCCACAAGGTTTATACTATGTTTACATTACACATTTCTTCTTAAAAAGTAATTATAATGCTAATATGACAGATACTGTCTGTTTCTAATTAACATATTACATATAATTACTTTTCTCCACCCACTGCTTGAACACTGACCAATAGAAATCTTCACACCTATTAACATGACATAGGCTATTGGTGGGATACTCAATTTGCATTTAATTAAGGGAGGGGTTTATGGTTTAGTCAGGGCAGTTCTCCTATAAAAGACCATTAGCATGCTTACAGCCTTCAGAATTTGTCTTCTTGTTGGTTTAGCAGGAACCTCTTGAAGACATTGGACTCCAGGAGAAAATTTCCATGTGTTGAACTTGTGAAAGAGATCACGTTTGCCATATTCCAAAGTGATATCTCAACCCAAAGTTGTTTGTAAGATTTTAAAGGTAAGATCTACACTTCCTTATAAACTGATACATGTCTGAATGGAGTGTGATATGTAGATAAATTGCAAAGAGTAGGTTAAAATAGTAGAGATGTAAACAGTCTACAGCTCCTCTAGATTGAAATTTGGTAATTTTCTATACAACAAAATTTGTTTAAAGAAACTAAAACCTTATATTTTAGTATTTGGTTAAACAATTAGATGTTCAGGGAATAAAATGTACATGATTGTTATTCCTGTTGGATGAATAACATTTGGTTCTCCGTATATGTTGGACTAAATGTCACGTAAGTCTCAGCCAACCTATAACGTGATTGAAAGTTGTATTACACAGTAGGTGGAGAGATAAATGTTTTAATGTGTAGCTTGGTTTGTAAAACTGGTTCTGTCCTTTAATTCATAGCATATAATTCATTTGGGGTTAGTCAGGACACTCTGGATCTGGAATACCAACAGACGTTGGTTCAAAATTTGATTTGGTTAAAAGAACAATTCAATGTATTAAATACTGTTTATTGAATTATACATTAAATATACAATTTGCATTTATTATTAAAAAAATCTATATAAAGTTCTACCTACTTTTACATTTAATGTCTTGATTACATTATACACCTGCCATCTGTTATACAGTCTCTCTAGTCGTATTAAAATATTCCTTAGGGCTATTAACACACCCTAAAAATGCATTTTGCTATCTTTGTACCACTTTCTGGAGGCATCTATCTTTACTTATAAAAGATTATAAAAAAGCAGTTTTTAAAACTAATATTTTGCACCCTCAGGTCTACGCTTCAGATCTGAGTAAAGAACCTGCCTTCCAGCTCATTGCAATGGAAAACACATCCGAAAACCAAGAGATCCAGATGATTCCAGAGCAGTACCAGGTTCTTGAAAAGCTTGGAGAAGGGACCTTTGGTCAAGTTTTACTGGCTCATGACAAGCTAGCAGGTACAGACTGTTTCATTAACCCCAAAGCCTTTGTTGGCACACGTGTGTTAATCTAATAACATACAGTATCTAGAATAGTTAATGGCTATAATAACGTGTACTTTAAGCAGAAATTTCACTTTTTGCAAAACCTAGTGGCCACCTAAAAGTTCGTTTTTTTTTTTTTTTTATTAGTTTTTTTATTTGTTTTTTTTGTCTTTTTATTTATATTGTATATCTTGCTGTACTGGCACAGCCAAAACAATAGGCAAATTAAATTAATTTCAAGTGTCGCATGCACACACACAGGACTCGGAAAGAAATATTGGAGCACTTAAAGAGAACTGTCTTAATAGTATTACATTTAACATCCTCATGTCACTCCCGACTCATTAATGTTACTATAGTTGATTGTTTTTCTGAAAATGGTTTTAATATTTGTCTTGATCATGTTTACAAGGTCGATCAGTGGCGCTAAAACTGATGAAGAAAGAAAGAACCCACCAAGATGACTTTGTCAAGGAATTCAAGGTTGCGGTCTATCTGTCTCATCACAGGGGTATCATTACAACCTACCCCTACTTCTTTGATACCCTGAAACACTATGTCTACGTCCAGGAGGTGGCAACAGCAGGGACCCTCGAATCCATTATTGTTGAGAAGGTAAGGAGCATAAGCTGTATAATTGCTCCTCATTAGTCTCAGTGGTATTTTACAGCAGATTAGTAACAATGAATCGTCTTGTTAGAATATCTATGCTACTTTAGGCATGGGCAACTTGATACCCTATACCTTATGTATGTACTATAACAATAACTGGCATTGGATATTTGCTGTAATTGTATATCATCAAGAACAGGAGGGCCGCTGGTTACCAACACCTGTCCTAGCTGCATCTTAGTTTGGTTAAATCATTATCAATGTTCAAGTTGAATTCATTGAAAAAGTTGAAAACTTTAATTTTAAAGTTTTAATAAACACAGCCATCTCCATAAAACATATAAAAAGAGCTTAATTACATTTACTGTCAACTCTTGCCTACAATTGAAATAGCTAAAATTAATATTCTATTTTCAGCAGCATATATATTTTAGAACTTTAATTATGGCATACATTGATAATTCAACATTGCATGTGTAAATCACTGCTTACAACACAATATTTGAGGCATACGTTTGCTAGAGGAGAGTTATCAGCTGACCTATTAAAATAATGATTTTGAGAATGATATTGGTAAAAGATTTTTATTTTTGGCTCTACTGAATATTTTACTTAATATACTGACATTTTTTTTTCTCTAATATTTTAGGTTGGGTTACCAGAATACATTGTGAAGCGTTGTGCTGCTCAGATCTCCGAAGCATTGTTTTTCATTCATAATCAAGGGTTGGTGCATAGAGACCTGAAACCAGACAACATCTTGCTTATGGATAAAGAATGCCACAACATCAAGATCGGAGATTTTGGTCTAACAGAACGTTTTGGTAGATTCATCCCATCGATGTCTCATATAATACCATACATGGCACCTGAGCTTTCTATTCTGGAACCTAACCAATATCTACACTTGAGTCCAAGTATTGATGTCTGGGCATTTGGAGTCACTCTGTTTGTAGCTCTCACTGGCTGCTTTCCATGGCTGGAAGCTGTAAACAAAGACCATAAATTCCAGATATTTGCAAGCTGGAAAACATATGGCGAGTTAGACGCTCCCCCTGTTACCTGGCAGAGTTTCACCAGGGAAGCATTGGTTATGTTTTCCAGTTTACTTTCACTGAATCCTTCCGTTAGAATGTCTGGTGGCATTGTTTACAATTACCTGCATGTACCATGGAGATACAAAGAGCTGAATATTAATAGGTGAGAGGTTTAAGCTCTTTGTCAGCCAAGGACAGGAAGCAAAAGCAATGGAAGAGCTTACAGATGTCATGACACTTATATATGGATATCAAGTGTAGTAAAAGGGCCTCATGTCTTCGAGGATGCCGTGTACATGTACAGTGAACGTGAAGGTAGGTTTGTATTTAATTATTTGTTTATTTATAAAATATTTTACCAGAAATAATACATTGAGATTTCTCTCATTTTAATGTATGTCCTGGGCCCACTAACCCTACATCGTTACAACAGGGTACAATAGAATATTCAAAATAATATTAATACATATATAAATTTAATACAGAACAGGTAAGAAATGTAATCAACCATTATTACAGGTTCATTCTGTTTTGAGATATGTAAAGAAGGATTTCTTAAGGATTTTAGGCTGGGAGGGGATTTGAAAGTGTCCGGAAGGTTATTCCATAATAGCAGTGCTCTGTAGGAAAAAGAGGAACGTAACATTTTTATTTTGTATTTAGGTAGACTACTTAAAGTACTGGTACTGAATCGGAGGTTATAGAAGGTGGGAACAGCCGGGGAGAGCATTCTGCTCAGGTAGGGTGGGAGCTTTCCAAAAAAGCTCTTAAACACAAGGCTGAAAAGATCAAGGTTCCTGTCTGAATTCCAGCAATAGCCAATTTAGCTTTTATGATGTCACAATGGTTGGTCATGTCATAACAGTGTAGCAAAAAGCAGCAGGATGAGTTTTACAATGTAGAAAGTTTATGAAGGTGGATTTGTGATACAGGTGCATACACTACATCCCCACATAGTGTATATCAGTGTGTGTCTTAACCATCCTTTAGCCCCTCTCTCATCCATTTTTAAATACTTCTAAAATTCTGCTTAAAAATAGGAGTAATCACATTACCCATCATTTCATAAATATTTAAATAAACATTTTTTTCTACAATCTGTCCAATAATTTAACATATACCTCCCCCCCTCCTTTTATCTTTATTAGGGGATGGGTGGGGTGGTATAAAATTTAACATAATTGGATATACCCGTTAAGGAAGATTTTAAAGAAATTAATTCCCATATAAAAGAATGCATCCATAAATAAACTGGTTTATTCATGTATCTTGTGCATAGACATAGATAGAGTTCTAGTATGTGTGAATTCTGCTTTATACTAGAATTTTCATATATTTTATCTTGTTTTAATTTTTCCTTAATAAAGTTAATTAAGATTTGATAAAAGTTTATTAGTTACAAGCACTTTAATCATATCCACTCTTCCCCTTTTTTCTACATGCCCACTGAATGACATGAACAAAGGACTATTCACAGCCAATCGGGCAGTGAGTGACGTGGAACGCATACATCATCGCTTCCATGACATAATTACGTGAACGGGTGTGGACTTACAAGCACATGGGCTTGGGTACCCAGAACAAAGTGGGATCACATCGAAAAGGGCGGAACCCTGAACCAAATAGAACCAAATAGGAGTAAATCTATATCAGCTGAAAAAAAAATAGGAGCCATAGAAAGCATTGATGGATCAATTGAGAGGTTTATCTGAGACTTGAGGGTCTTGACATCTTGCCAGGTTATTATTCCAGCTGGGTACCTGTTGACTGGTAGGGCATATGTATTGATGGCTTGGATCTTGTTCTTGCCATTTAGCTGGGACTTCAGGACCTCTCAGACTCTCTGGAGGTACTCTGATGTTCTCCTTGCCTCTTCCTCATGGTTGCCATGTTCTTGTGGTACCCCCAGGTACTTGTAGATATTCTCCACATCACTTTTCTTCGCTATCTGTCACACTGCTGATCTGGGGAGACCTCGTGCACGGTCGGCATGACAGCATGTCCGCACTCGATCAGCGTGGACACACTAAAGCTAAGCTTACCTCTTGCCAGTTCTCCCTCCAGTCTCCATGGTAGATCGGGTGGAAATCATGCTGGCATTCTCAAAACCGCTGGTCGCTTCCAAGGGCCTCAAATGAAATTTTTTACGCTAGTGACACGGATGTGCGTGCATCATCACATCATCGGTGTTGTGATGGACTGCCTGCCACCCCGACTGGGTGGGTCCATCAATCAAAGCTTCCTAGCTGACTGTCACAGTTCTCACCAGTTAGACAGACAGCCAGACGTGGTCGCTCCTGGAGTTCCCAACAGGGGACTTGAACCGGGGAACTTCTCAGTCCTAGTCCTGCTTTCTGCCTCTGAGCCACAGCAGCTTTATACAGTGACTACTGATTCCGGTCCTGTTCATCCTGGCATGGCTACTACACCGGGGGCTGCACCTTGACTTGGCTGTGTCTCACCTGACTCTGATCGGTCATCAGCAGGGTATTTAAACCCAGCCTCACCCTGTGCTCAGTGTCAAGTCTTTGATCTTGTGATCCTGTTTCGTACCAGTGTTCCTGTTTCATCTGCTTCGTATTATTGACCCCGGCTTCTGACTACGTTTATCCTGACCTCTGGCATCCTTTGACCTCGGCTATCCCTCGACTATCCTGCTGGTTCAGTCCTTGCCTGTACTGCGTATTGGTACTTTATCCTGCACAGACCCACAGGCCGGGTGAATTCTTACCTGACCACCTTGGCCTGTGGCTGTCTGCAAGGGTGAGCAACATATCTGCGCTACAGACTCCCAACTCAGGTAAGACCCTGACAAAAGACTTGACCAATATGGAGTCCGCAGAGATGTGCTCACCCTCGCCCCAGCAAGTGTCCAGCCTGGCCCAGACTGTTTCGGAGCTGCAGCAAGAAATTTTATTTCTTAAAGGCGCAGTACATCCAGCCCCGGAACCAGCTTATCCAGAACCGTTTGTCATCATGCCCGACCGATTTGATGGTAGCCGCACGTCCTTTCAGTCATTCAAGATGGATTGCGAGGTGTTGTTTTCATTAAAGCCTCAAACTTATGCCACAGAATTCATCAGGGTCAGAGCGGCTATCAACCTGTTGTCTGGACGCATCAAAGTTTGGGCTCACCAAATGTTGCAGACGAAGAGTCCTGTCCTTGTCAGCTGGGAATCCTTTATTACTGCTATGGACTCACAATGCAAGACCACTATGCCCAAGCCAGCTCCACGTACTAAAAAATCGCGGAGTCTTCATAACCAAGGAACCGAGTACCATCACCACACCCCAGTGATGCCCCCTTATGATCCAGTTCCCAGGAAAACTCCAGAGGTATCCTGTGTTCCACTTGACCCTGAGGAACCTATGCAATTAGGACTTGTCCACTGCAAAGTGACACCTAGGGAAAGGGACCGAAGGAGAAGCCATGGCCTGTGATATTACTGTGGAGAAAAAGGGCATTTCATCACGCTTTGTCCTGTTTGCCCTCCTAGACTTCCAGCTCTCCGACTGGGTACTAATTTCCTTCATCCTGTGTACACCGCATACCAGCCTAAAAAGCTACATGGGAGCCGTTTTTCTTGCCCATGCTTGGCTTCCATGGGAGAAACTACACCCCCTGCTCCAGAGCCACCTGCATCTACTGCCGAAGTTACTTCCTGTGGTACCACCACTACTTCCTGTCCACCTGAAAAGGATTTACCTGTGGATTGTGCCATTGCTTCTAATGGCACTACGGTCCGTAAAGAAGACCTTGAAATGTTCGAAAAAGCATTGTTAGCTACGAACACTGCTCCTGCCGAAGTTGTGGAAGTGCTTGCCACCTGTACCCGGAACCTAAAAAACCTGGACAGTTCTTCAGCCGTACCAGAAGCTGGTACTGGGAAATCCCAAGCAATTAAGGGATTCCACACTGAGGACTTTGACTATGGGGACTCACTGGATTCTGATAGTGACCTTGGAGAGGTGTATTATTACGATGGAGAACCTACTTACGCCCGGAGGTCGTTTTTAAAGGGGGGGGGGGGTACTGTCACGGTTCTCACCAGTTAGACAGACAGCCAGACGTGGTCGCTCCTGGAGCTCCCAACAGGAGACTTGAACTGGGGAACTTCTCAATCCTAGTCCTGCTTTCTGCCTCTGAGCCACAGCAGCCCCCTGGCATGGCTACTACACCGGGGACTGCACCTTGACTTGGCTGTGTCTCACCTGACTCTGATCGGTCATCAGCAGGGTATTAAAACCCAGCCTCGCCCTGTGCTCAATGTCAAGTCTTTGATCTTGTGATCCTGTTTCGTACCAGTGTTCCTGTTTCATCTGCTTCGTATTATTGACCCCGGCTTCTGACTACGTTTATCCTGACCTCTGGCATCCTTTGACCTCGGCTATCCCTCGACTATCCTGCTGGTTCAGTCCTTGCCTGTACTGCGTATTGGTACTTTATCCTGCACAGCCCCCGTGCACAGACCCACAGGCCGGGTGAATTCTTACCTGACCACCTTGGCCTGTGGCTATCTGCAAGGGTGAGCAACATATCTGCGCTACAGACTCCCAACTCAGGTAAGACCCTGACACTGACGCTGAGGACCATAAGCACAACACCGGGCACCGTAGCCCCTATCCTGCTCTCAGTGGGAAGAGAGTATAGCTGATAACCCAATTATCTCCAGGCAGGAAAAAAAAAACATTTCTACAAAGTCCCAAAAGTACCCCAAAACACAATATCCCCACAAATGTCACATCCCCTGATAGCCCTGATCTGGCTGACCAACATATCCAAAAATCACTCAGATCAGTTCAGGGGTTCAGGAATACCCTGGAAGTCACAGGTCTACTTTGGGGATTCGAAGTAAAGTTCTAAATGCCGAACATAGCCGTTTGTGAGTACAGTCAGTGTATTTCTTTTGTTTGGGAGTTTCTTCTTACCGAACGTCGTTCGACTCCCGTTCGAATAGCCTAACATCCCCGGAAGGTAAGCATTCAGCGACGTTCGCGCACTTGAGTGAACAATTTGAGTTCCATGCACTCGATGACCAAACACCACTCATTGTTGTCACGCCTTATGATGGCCGCCACCATACCATGGGTCTTCCCAGGACCAATCTATGATGTCTCTCCAGTTGTAGGGCTATAGGTCTGGATCTGCCAACCAGCTCTCTTGCTCTGCCTGCAGGGTAAATTGGGGCCGACTTGAGCTGAGCAGGTGCTGGTAGTCCTGCTCCAGATCCCATTCCAGGGTGGCCAGATGGATCAGGTCTGGCCCTAGGTCGCCAGCTCTAGGGAGATTCAGTATAGCCTCCCTGTGGTTATGTATGACCCAAAAACGTGATACTGTAGCACTAGTGATGTCCCGAACGGTACGCTGGCGAATAGTTCCTGGCGAACATAGCATGTTCGCGTTCGACACCGTGTGCGAACACATGCGATGTTCGGTCCGCCCCCTATTTGTCATCATTGAGTAAACTTTGACCCTGTACCTCACAGTTAGCAGACACATTCCAGCAAATCAGCAGCACACCCTCCCTATCAGACCCTCCCACCTACTGGACAGCATCCATTTTAGATTAATTCGGAAGCTGCAACCATTTTATTTTATTTTTTCAATTTTTTTTTTTTTAGTGCATATAAATGTTACAAGCAGATACTCCCCCCAGGCACCCTGTGTTACTGCAGATACTCCCTCCAGACATTATGTGTTACTGCAGATACTCCCTCCAGACACACTGTGTTTCTGCAGATACTCCCTCCAGACACCCTGTGTTACTGTAGATACTCCTCCCAGATACTCTGTGTTACTGCAGATACTCCCCCCAGCCAGAAGAGGACTCAGCCGAGGAGGTTATGGAAGAGGATGGAGTAGGAGGAGTAGAGTAGAGTAGGTGGCAGCAGGCCTGCCTGCAAGTCGTGGCGGTGTCACCAACTCCTCTGCAGAGCCACGCATTCCATGCTTGGCAGCCGTCAGCAGGTTTACCCAATGTGCAGTGTAGGTGATATACCTGCCCTGACCATGCTTTGCAGACCAGGTATCAGTGGTCAGATAGACCCTAGCCCCAACACTGTGTGCCAGACATGCCATTACTTTCTTTTGCACAATCGAGTACAGGTTGGGGATTGCCTTTTGTGAAAAGAAATTTCGGCCGGGTACCTTCCACTGAGGTGTCCCAATAGCTACAAATTTTTTGAATGCCTCAGACTCCACCAGCTTGTATGGTAAAAACTGGCGGGCTAATAGTACAGACAAGCCAGCTGTCAGACGCCGGGCAAGGGGGTGACTTTCTGACATTGGCTTCTTACGCTCAAACATGTCCTTGACAGACACCTGACTGTGGGCAGATGAGCAGGCCTGACACACAGACGCTTGGAGACAACTAACTGCTATTCAATCTATAACAGTGAAAGTTTTTTGGTTTTTAAATGCAAGCTATTAGGACACCATATATGAGTGGCAAAGTACACTGGCAGAGGTCTGCAGAGCACACGCTGAAGGCCTGACACACCCGCTTTAACCCCTTAAGGACACATGACATGTGTGACATGTCATGATTCCCTTTTATTCCAGAAGTTTGGTCCTTAAGGGGTTAAGGACACTGACTGCTATTAGCTTACACTGAAAAACGTTTTTTCTTTGTAAAAGCACGCTATAGAGACACCAGATATGAGTGGCAAAGTACACTGGCAGAGGTCTGCAGAGCACACTCTGAAGGCCTGACACCCAGACGCTTGCAGACAACTAACTGCTATTCAATCTATTACAGTGAAAAATAATTTATTTTTAAATGTCAAGCTTAAGCTATTGTGACACCAGATATGAGTGGTGGCACTGGGCAAATGGGCACAGTATCCACTGAGCCTGACACAGAAGCTGGCAGGCAGGCAACTGCAATTACATTACACAAAAAAAAAAGCAGACTGATGTTCTAGCCCTAAAAAGGGCTTTTTGGGGTGCTGTTCTTACAGCAGAGATCAGATGAGTCCTTCAGGACTGTAGTGGACACTGAATACCCTAGCCTAGCTATCAATTTCCCTATCTAATGAGCAGCAGCTACACTTTCCCTCCTCTCAATAAGCATGCAGCTTCAGAATGAATCTAAAATGGATGCTGAGAGGGAGGTGGGAGGGTGTGGAAGGGAGGGTCTGCTGCTGATTTGCTGGAATGTGTCTCCTGACCGTGAGGCACAGGGTCAAAGTTTACTCAATGATGACGAATAGGGGGCGGATCGAACCGCGCACCCCCCCTCTCCTTACCTGTCTCGGCAGCCTCCTGTCCTGGAGCGTTGGCTCTTCCTCTCTCCTCTGCTGCTTCAGGCTTTGGGTGCAGTTGCCGGATCTGTCCAGCAGGTGGCGTCTGAAGCTCCAGTTGCCATGGGAACTTCGCTGTAGGTGATGAACTCCTTTTTTCATGCTGCTGTCTGTTCTATGGTGCCGCCAGCGGTTCCTGGGGTGCCGTCAGGTAAGTAATGTTTTCCTGTGCTGGCTGGGGCGTCTGCGCTATGCTGGTTCATGTTGGGTTTATAAAAAAAAAAAAAAATAGATAAATAAAAAAAAAAAAAATGAATTTTCTAAAACCTAAACAAAAAAAAACCAAACAAACAAAAAAAAAATAATCAAAGAGTAGCGGTCAGCCGCGCTCAGTGTAGTACTCTACTGGTGCGACAATGCGTCCACCGGTGGGTGGGGGTCAGTGCGCTTGGTCCTTAGCGCGGCAATTGGAGGGGAGTTGGGCCTCTTCCTCATTGGGGGCTGCGCCTCCTCTCCCCTGCGCACTCTCGCAAGGTATTCCCCTTTGGCTCTTGGGGGGTTGCTCTTCCCTTGGGGCACTAGGGGGGGTAGGACTCGGGCGGCAAAGATCTATAGTTCCGTTATGGGAAATTCCTAATACATTGGGAATTGGGTTTAGGGTTCACTATTTTGGAGAGCGTGGTTGGGGAGCGGGCTGTGCGGCGTGGCGCTGTTTTGTTACCAGGACACCACTTGGGCTGCATGTCATACTTATGGCGGCCTGGGTTGGTGGCGCTATGAAAAACATTTCTTCAGCGCCTTGCGGGTTTGCCCTCTGTAGTGTGGGATCAGATGGACTTAGGCCCCTGGCTCTCCATCGTAAGCCGCCCGGCGGCGGCGTTTGTCCTCCTTTCCTGGGGGGCGGCTCTGCCCCAGCGGCCTTGCAGCAACGGCCAGGTTGTTGCAGGGAGTTGAACGTCAGCCTATGTAAGTGGGGTGGGTCATGCTGTTTGAAGCTCAAATGCTCCCATCGTGGTGGGGGCTCACTCTGCCTCCTGCTGTTTCAAGAGGGGTAAGTACGGGGAAAAAGGGGACATGGGGGCGCAGGGCAGCGACGCCAGTGCTCGTAAGTGCGATGTGCCCATGGCTCAACCGCTACTGGAATTGGCAGGCCATGGGGCTCCTGCTGGAGGGGGTCACCCGAGGCTTCGGGATCCCTTTCTCGGAGCGCCCGGCTTCGGGGCGGTGTGGACCTTAAAGGAAAGGTTAAAAGATCTTCGTATGTATAGATTGGTGAAAGTCGAGACGGGGAAATACTTAAGGGGAATCAATACAATAGGGAGGAGACTATGTTTAAAAGAAGTAAAACTTCCGCAATAAGAATACATAATCTTAAATTAGAGGGGCGAAGGTTTCACAATAATACCCGGATGTATTACGTTAACGGAAGGGTAGTGGATGCGTGGACTAGCCTTCCTGCTGAAGTAGTAGAGGAGTCTAAGTGGGTGTGGGATATGCGTGAGGCTGTCCTACCTATAAGATAAGGCCAGGGACTAATGTCAGTGGTTAGGAAATTGGGCTGACTGGATGGGCCGAATGGTCCTTATCTGCCATCACATTCTATGTTATGTTTCTAAGTCTGTGCTCGAATTCCCGCAGATGGTGCTGGATAAGCTCCTGCGGGAGGTAGCTTTGGGGTGGTTCGTGGGGTCAGTTGAGGCCCTGTCGCTCCCCAAGTTCTCTTGGAGCACGATAAGACAGTGGGGCCCAGTGACGTGCCTTAGCTCCTTGGGTATCGAAATTGACTCTGTGGCCATGGAGTGCTGGCTGCCGCGGGTTGAGGTTGAGAGTGTGTGGCGATGGCCAGGGGTCTGGGGAGGCAAGCTGCAGTCCCTGTTAGGGAGGTTATCTTCCGCTGCTAGATCAGGCCCATGGGGCAATTGTCCCGCAGGCGCCTGGTGGCCGCTACTACCGGGACTGCAGTATTTTATCCGGCTCTGGAGGTCTGGGTTTTCTTCCTGACCGAGTATATTGGAAGGTCACCTTGGCAGGCACCGGAGGTGTCCAGTTCGGACTTGCCCCTCTAAACGGACGCGGCTGACTGGATGCTCTGTCTGGTTGGGGCGATTCTGGGCTGGCTTTGTCTGGCTCTGTCTGGTTGGGGCGATTCTGGGATCGCGCTGGTGTGCTGACATGGTTGGAGGCGTGGTCCGCCTCCGACTTGACCAGGAATTCTTGCCTTCCTGGAGCTTTTCCATTGTGGTGGCATTGGATTTGTGGGGTCGATAGCTACAGGACCGTCGGGTCGTTATTCACTGTGCCAACCTCGGGGTTGTCCAGGTGATTAGCCAGCTCTCGGCCCCCCCCCCTTTTCTCTTTTGGCACTTCCCCTGCTCCAGCGTCTGGTGCTCCGGTGCCCGTGTCTTCATGTGTCGTGTAGGTCGGGTTCCTCTTGGGCCAAAGTACTCCAGGGTATGGGTGAAATGGCAGGCGCGGGAGTCAGAGGTGGGTGTATTTGCGGGTTCGCCTGTTCGTTACAAGGTCTGTTGTGACTGCTGGAGCGTTTGGGTTTCGGCGGATATGTCGTCCTCCAGGGTGTCCTTGCGCGTGTCCAGTTTAGTTTTCTGGTTAAGTCCCAGGGTTGGGTGGCTGTCGCCACGGAGTTTCTGGTATGGCATGCGGTGTAGGGCCCGTGCAGGGGTCGGTTTTTGTGGATCCAAAGAGGCCGGTTTTGGGGGCCCTATGGGCACAATTGTGCCAGGTGCTCCCAGAGGTATGCCTCGTCGTTTCTTCATTTCTTTGGGGCCATGAGGATTGGGGTATTGGTGGGTCCGAACTGGTCAGCAGGTAGGGGAGGATTCTGTTTGTGGATGTCCGGGATGGTCAGGACCTGGTGTCCTTCAAGACTCGTCCATACAAGACCGACATCCTTTGCAAGGGCAGGTGGGTCCCGCTGGCAGCGGTGCCAGGATTGGACGCCTGTCTGGTCTGGGCGCTCAGGGAGTCCGCGGTACGGCCGTACCTGGCTGGCCCAATCGTGGTATACGAGGAGGGGAACTTCCTCTCCCATTTCAATTTGTTTGGCGGTCATTCTTTCCGCATTGGCACTGCGACGGAGGCCTCTCGGCTGGGTATGCTGAATCGGGATGTGCGGAGGATAGGAAGGTGGGACTCTAGGAGATTTGTTCCGGTGTGCGGGACGCTGTTTTGCTCCGTTGATTGTTTTTTCCTTCTCGGGGCGGATGATTGAGCACTCGACGAGGAACTATTGGCGGCAAGCATACATCTGGAGTGCATAGGAGTGCTGCCGCAAAGGGTTTATCCGTTGGGTTTCACGGTTCGTTATAGGGGTTTTGGGGATGCCCATTTCATCAGGTTTTGAGAAGGAGGCGGCAGATTGGTTGCGGCCGGATGGGGTTCATTTGTCTGGGGTCGGGCTCAACCGTTTTAATCTGGCCATTCGAGAGACGGTGGAACAGGCCATGGTTGGTTTGTTTGGGGTCCCCCGCTGATTTTAGGCTTAAAACAGCGGGGTTGTGGCGGGGGTGTGTCCTTGCCAAATAAGGGATGGTTTGGTAGATCAGATGAAAATGGGGGATAATGGCCGGGTCTCATCCTCCCCTGTCTCTTATGGTGAACCTGGAGGAGGTACCAGGTTGGACGTGTCCCCACTGGGTTGTAAGTCGACCAGTGGGGAGCATTATGGTTGGGCCCCACCGAGTGGGTGGGGAGCCCTGAAAAGGAAGATGTTTTTATTATGCCGAGGGGGGGAGGTGAGAGCCTTGGGGAAGTTAGATTGGCAAGGACGGTTTCTTTGGTTACTGTATGACTATATGCTAATTGTTTATGTTAATTTATGATAATTATTATTTGGTTATATGTTAAAAGGAGTTATACAGTATTTGGTTGTGTTAATAAATGCTGTGGCCTGTTTTCTCCAAGAAGTTGTCTGTCGTTATTTGAAAGGGTAAGTTATGGTTTTATGGGGGATGAAGGGAATCCCCCTATGCCCACTAAGTACATACATGAAACTGTTCACATCAATAAAGAAAATGGCTACTGTGCACAATGTAAGTTGCATTAGAAATCCATAACATGAAAATTTAAAATTCATAACATGCAGCCTGCTATGACAATATAAAACACATTTCTTTATATTATTAATGTTATTAATTCATCCATTAACCCCTTAAGACCGCAGCCAAATGTACAAGTTGTGAACCAAAAAAAATGTAAACAAACCACAGATTTTGACTATATGTCTGTTCAACAATAATTTACCTCTTTCATATTAAATGCACCCACACTTATTATATATCATTTTGTTCAGGGGAAACAGGGCTTTCATTTAACATCCAATATTTAGGTATGGAACATAACGTAATATGAATAAAATATAAAAAAATGAGAGAAAATATGATTTTTTTTAAATTTTCTTAGTTCTATGTGACATTCTAACTGTGAATGTCATAATACTGTTTGCTTTTACTGCAATAAAATACACATATTTGTATTCAGCGATGTCTCACGTGTAAAACAGTACCCCCTATGTACAGGTTTTATGGTGTTTTGGGAAGTTACAGGGTCAAATATAGCATGTTACACTTTTCAGTTTTTTCACATTGAAATTTGCCAGTTTGGTTATGTTGCCTTTGAGACTGTATGGTAGCCCAGGAATGAAAATTACCCCCATGATGGCATACCATTTGCAAAAGTAGACAACCCAAGGTATTGCAAATGGGGTATGTCTAGTCTTTTTTAGTAGCCACTTGGTCACAAACACTAGCCAAAGTTAACGTTAATATTTGTTTGTGTGTGAAAAATGCAAAAAACTAATTTGAAAGCCAATTTTGGCCAGTGTTTGTGACTAAGTGGCTACTAAAAAAGACTGAACATACCCCATTTGCAATACCTTGGGTTGTCTACTTTTGCAAATGGTATGCCATTATGGAGGTAATTCTTATTTCTGGGCTACTATACGGTCTCAAAGCCAACGTAACCAATCTGGCGAATTTCATTGTGAAAAAACTGAAACGCAAGCCTTATATTTGACTCTGTAACTTTTGAAAACACCATAAAACCTGTACATGAGGGGTACTGTTATACTCAGGAGACTTTGCTGAACACAAATATTTGTGTTTCAAAACAGTAAAAAGTATGACAGCAAAAATATCGTCAGTGTAAGTGCCGTTTGTGTGCGAAAAAGGCAATAAATTTCACTTTCCCTGACGATATCATTGTTGTAATAAATTTTACGGTTTTGAAACACAAATATTTGTATTCAGCGATGTCTCCCGAGTAAAACAGTACCCCCCATGTACAGGTTTTATAGTGTCTTGGAAAGTTATAGGGTTAAATATAGTGCTAGCAAATTAAATTCCCTATACTTTCGGCCTCGGTTGTTAGGCAGGTCCCGCTAATTGTAATTAATTAGGATACCTAATTATGTAAAATTATTACATAAATATATATATGTAAAATTATTATATATACACGTGTGTGTATATATATATATATATATATATGTATATATATGTATATAATTTTTTTACTATTATTTTTATTTATATATAGGTATACATATAGTGATGTATACGTATATACTTGGGTATATTATTTCGTTCTACGTGTATTTTGATATCTATATATATATATATATCTATCTATCTATATATATATATATATATATATATATATATATAGATAGATATATATATATATATTATCAAAATACAGTTAGAACGAAATTACACACATATATATTTTTAATTATTTATTTTTTTATTTTAATTTTTTTTACGTATTTACATATTTTTTTATTATAATATATATATATATAATTATGTATATATTTAATCAATATCCTTCTACGTGTATTTTGATATTAATATATATATATATATATATATATATAATTATATATATAAATATTAAAATACACTTAGTGTATGTGTAAATGTGTGCGTATATATATATATTATATATAGATCATATATATAATATATATATATAAATGATGTAAGTGTATTTTATTTTTAACTCTAATTTATTTATTTTTTTACATTAAGGGGTTAATAGGGGAGGAGAGGGGCAGAGACAGTGTCAGCCAGTGATTTTACATCACTGGCTGACACACAGGATCAGTGATCACAGTGACAGGCTGTCACTGTGATCACCTCCTGCAGATCGCGGTAATTGGCCACAGGGGGAGTGCCTGGGTGGCCAGGCATGCCCCCCACCGCGATCTGCAGGGGGATCCTGCCTGCAGTTACTATGTGTCAGCCAATAGGCTGACACATAGTAACCTCTGATCGCAGTGACAGGCTGTCACTGCGATCAGATCGCAGGGAGAGGCTGTCTCTGCATTCAGATCGCAGAGACAGCCTCTCCCTGCGATCATACTCTGCAGATCGCGGTCACTGACCGCAGGGGGACTGCCTGGGGGGCCAGGCATGTCCCCCGACCGCGATCTGCTGCAGAGAATTCCGCCGGCTCCATGTGTCAGCCGATTTTAAAATCGGCTGACACATGGTAAATACCGATCGCAGTGACAGCCTGTCACTGCGATCGGAAGCTGCAGTCCGCGGTCCCCAGGCACAGGGGGGCTGCCTGGGGGGCCAGGCATGCCCCCCGACCGCGATCTGCAGCGGCCATGTTCCGCCGGCCACGTGGGGCTGAAGACCGCCCAGGACGTACTATGCCGTCCTGCGGCGTTTAGAGCCACCAAAATAAGGACGGCATAGTACGTCCTGCGGTCTTAAGGGGTTAAGAGATGAGTTTTATATTGTCATGGTAGACTGCATATAATGAATTTTACATTGTCATGGCAGTCTATTGCAGCTAGCGCAGCAGCCATTTACATTGTTGGAATAATGGAATAGTAGCCATTTTCTTTATTGGTGTGAACTGTTCCAACCCAGAAATACCTGGGGTATTGAATCATTACAGGTTTAAACTGACAGGTTCAGTGACAGGTTTTTATAATAATGACCATCATCCATTTTTAACTCTCCAAGTCATTCAGTCACATTATCCCACACCTACATCGATTGTTGAAGTGAGTGTGGACTGAATGGGTTGGGTGAATAATGCTAGTGTGACTGAATGACTTGGAGAGTTAAAAAATGGATGATGAGCATTATTAAAAAACAAAAACAGTTTATGTTTTGAAAATGCCCATCATCCATTTTTAAACACTTCAAGTCATTTAGTCAGATTACATGCAGACCACACTACCCTAGTTGATGGGGGAATGCAAATGGGACTGAGAGACTTTGAGTCTCGTGTCATCTGACCTCTGCCCTCAGTTTGCCGGTGCTATCTATGTCCCCAGACAGCTTGACGACGGTGTGGCGGTGCCTTCTCTGTCCCCAAACAGCAGGCAGGTTATGAATGAGGAGCAAATATAAAGCCCTATGTCCCTTTTTATTTGTGTCCAGTATATGAACAGTGTATTTTTCAATTGTGTTTAAAATGCAATGTCCCTATTCAGAAATAATAATAGTGCAGTGCTATTGGCGGCCTTGCATAATGATGATTTAACATGCAATTTACATTTATTATTAAAATGGGCCCTGTCTTTGAAGCCACAGCACAGACAAAACGAAAAAGCCCTGACAGATGCTTATCGGGCCAACCTTGTTATCAATTTAAGAGGTATGAGGGGATAAAATTTAGAATAGTATTTTTAGCTTTATATGGTTTGTTTTTCTATTTGAAATTGAAATCTGGTTGCAGGGGCAAGTCCCGTGGTTGCAGTTTAGTTTAGGGGCTCAAGATCTTTAGATCTTTAGATATATATACACACACGTTTTATAATTGCCCCCCCCTAAATATGAATGCTGGAGACGCCACTGTGCCCAACCTCATTTCCTAGCAGAACCAAAGCTCAACCTGGAGACGCCACTGTGCCCAACCTAATTTCCTAGCAGAACCAAAGCTCAACCTTTTTCGTGACGGAGGCCGTACTGCATCGAATATAGAAAATCTCTATTTTATTTCAGTTCTTGTGTTTGCAATATATTTAAGATTCTGCTAAGACTTATAAAATTAAAAAATGTATGTAGATTTTAGTGAGATTCTCTACAGTTTCTTGGACTGAAAATGTAAATTACTTGATATTTACCACATCAGAATTATAAAATTCTCTGTAAATTGAATAAAATTAGCACAAGAAACAGTCACTCCAAGATCTAGTTTATAAAACAATAAAAAGAAACTGCTGTTTATTGGACAACAAAATCTGTTAATATGGGCGACGCCAAAACATAATATAATGGGTTGGGGGTAATTTGAATTCAATGAGTCACACAGTTTCAATTCAGCCTAATATTCTAAATTAACCAGCTAACTCAGTTGTAATGCAAATACATCTGGAAAAATAAAGTGCATTACATTTCATATCACACCCGACCCTTTAATCAATGAAGTTGCAGATAAGAATGATTGAATATTCAAATAGTTACTATTATATTCTAAAAATACATCTGCATTAGTTATTTGTCATTTCTAAAGACAGATTTGTGTTTTCAGTAATCACTATACCGAGCATTGCGGACCCCACTTTTAATATACACTATATTTATATACAGGCGGTCCTAGCCTGCCCTGGTGAAGGGACTGAATGGGAAATGCGAGACGTTTCCCCAACTGGTTAGTATCTTGTTAGATAATTACAGGTGTGGCAAAATGCCGCTCCCAGTCAAGATGCCGTCTGGAGCCATGGCCCCACTGGACCCTGTGGACCAGCCGTCTCTGTATACACACATACTGCCTAATACCTAAATCCATATACTCATACTGAATACATACATACATTTTACATTGAATACATAATTTATAGCTGTGATAAATTATGTATTTAATATCTTTGGTGGTAATTGGTCACATGGTCACTCATACACTGTTACTAAAGTATACCCTCAATGTCACTTACACACACACGCACACACACAATGTCACTCACTCTCACACACTCTTACTGAAATATAAACACAATGTCACTCACACCAGTTTAGTCACATTTTATTTACACACACACACACACACAAACATACACAAAATAATCAGCCCCTTAGACTCCATGCTTGTGCTGTGTATGAGGAACCATTCTCCAGTCTGCAGGAAGCTGGCATTGTTTCTGCTGGGGGAGCAGGGAAGCTGTGCACAGTGAGCACAGCCTGCTTCCTGCTCCCTCCAGCATGTGTCCGGTATTTACAGGCAGGGGGCAGCCAAGATACCATTTCACATCTCGTCTTCCCGTGCCTGCAGGAAGGGAGCTGGGCTCTTAGTGACATGGAGGGAGCCCAGCGGGTAAAGCAGTTGCGCTGGGGGGTGGCTAGAGAGACGCTCACTCAGCGTTCCAGCCTCAAACACCAGCAGCCCAGCAGGAAACTTCCAGTTGGGCGCCCGCTGCAGGTCGGCACCCCAGGCGAATGTTTTATTCGCCTTATGGTGGCGCCGGCCTTGTTTATATATAATTTAGTAAAACATTATTTCTGTTCACTACAATAATATTTATTTAATTGTCAGGAATGTCTCAAACTCCTAATTTTTCATGAGGTATTCAACCCCTTAAGAACGGAGTCAAATGTACAAATTGTGATCAAAACGGAAACAAAATCTGAAATTTGAAAATATGTCTGTCCAACTGTAATTCACCTCTTTCATATTAAATGCACCCACACTTATTATATATCATTTTATTCAGGGGAACATGGCTTTCATTTAACTTTAAATATTTAGCTATGAAACATAATTTAATATGAATAACATATTAAAGAATGGGAGAAAATAAGATGTTTTTATTTGTTTTAGTTCTACGTGACATTTTAACTCTGAATGTCATAATACTGTTTGCTTTTACTGCAATAAAATTAGAATTACCCCCATGATGACATATCATTTGCAATAGTAGACAACCCACGGTATTGCAAATGGGGTATGTCCAGTCTTTTTTAGTAGCCCCTTGGTCACAAACACTAGCCAAAGTTAGCGTTAATATTTGTTTGTGTGTGAAAAATGCAAAAAACTAATTTGAACGCCAAGTTTGGCCAGTGTTTGTGACTAAGTGGCTATATATATATATATTTTTTTTTATCATTTTTTTTTGAAATAGGTTTATATATATAGTGATATATACATACTTATGTATATAGATATATATATTATTTTGTTCCGTTCTACATGTATTTTAATATCAATACATATATATTAATATCAAAATACAGTTAGAACGATGAGACATATATATTTGAATTTTTTTTTTGACGTATTTACATATTTTTTTAATATTATATCTAAATATATATATATAATTATTTGTTATCCTGAAGAAGGCTCCAGATGTGAGCCGAAACGTTGATGTTAATTTGATCATTTTGATATGAATTAAAAGTTATATTTTAACTATACTTCAAAGACCCTGGAGTGCATCCCGTTTACTTGGATCTCTACAAATTTTGCTGGATCTGCACCGGTCAATAGCATCATTATCACCAGGAGTGCAAGCATATTGGATTTTTTCTATAATTATATATTTAATCAATATCATTCTACGTGTTTTTAGATATTAATATATATATATATATATATATATATATAAAATTATATAGATGTTATACTATAATTATATATATTAATATTGAAATACACTTAGACAGTGTATGTGTAAATGTGTGTGTGTGTGTGTGTGTGTGTGTATATATATATATATATATACTTAGATCATATATAATATATATATACTGTAACGTTACTTACCTTATCCAGGGGCCGGTCGCGGTCCTCTCTTCAAACCGTGCGCGGTCCTGCTGCTGTATGACAACACATGTCATATATATGATCACTTGTCCCTGTGGACTTTTGTACGTCGGTAAAACCGACATGACTTTGAGAGATCGCATTAGAGGACACCGGTCCGGAATCATGACTGCTTTTAGAGATCAACGGACCGACAAACCTGTTGCTAAACACTTTCTAGCTAGTCAACACCATCTACCTTTACTCCGGTTTATTGCAATTGACCACGTCCCTGCACAACCAAGAGGAGGCGATAGATCCAAGTTGCTCCTACAACGTGAAGCCCATTGGATCCACTATTTAAACACAGTGACTCCGAATGGACTTAATGAAAACCTTGTTTTGTCCATGTTTCTTTAAATCAGTATACTTATAGCTATACAACTCTGTTATGTCCTAATAGTTACAACCTAGGGATCCTTAAGTAAGGTCCGTAGTTCAATATTGTTCTTTTATTTAGACTAAAGTAACTAATTTGCAATTCCCTGTCTCTATGTCATAGAGTAATATGTAGATTTCCGTTTTTTCTTCTTAATTTGTACAACCACATACATTCCCTTCTAGAGTTGGCAATCTGAATTATTATACGTTTTTGTTCTTCGTTTGTTTGTTAAATATGTGGGAATCTTCCAAAAAGAGTCTTTAAGCAATCTCTAATATATAGCATGCAGATAGTTATGCCCAGGTTCAAAAAGAATGAATGGGAATGTTTGATGTGTTTGTACATATTATTATAAATATACTATGTCCAGCTATAATATAAATATATGCCTCTAGCCCAATGCCTAAACTATGTCATACCAGTAAAAATATGCCTCACAGAATTTATGTTGGTATATAGTACAGAATGACTTTCCAACTAATTGTATCTGCTATAGCCTGATCCCGTTCTGCATTTATGTTCTATGTATATTCCTCACACTGTAATTTTTCACATTGATGTTTTCTGCACGTTTGTTTTATTTCACATGGACTTTGCACATATACAGATCTATTTATGCAGACCTCGGGATATATTGGCTTAGTCTTCCTCTCTACACACTTTTTTAGGCTTGCATAGAGTTTTCCTCCGGTTTCTTTTGAACCGGGTGATTGTTTTTACTCCTTCTACGTAGTTGCTTAGCAACTACGCTATTTACGTAACACGTCACACGCACAATCCCACGTGGTGTCTCACACTTCCGGGTTTCTCAGTCTGCCGGCTGTCCGATGATCTTACTGGTAAGCTCATTACATATTTATGTATATATGGAAAGTATGTTATACATGTCACTGTGATCTTGATAAAGACCCAGAAGGGTCGAAATGTTGATTTTTTTTCTGCTTAAACCACAGCTATGTATTAATTGGGAATGCAGTAAATAATTTTGCACTATAATCAAGACCTAGTGTGCTCCCTTTATTGCTTTCTCGTATATATAACGCGGGATTGCACCTAGGCTTATTTATATTTGAGAGTTTTTTATAAGGAGGAGTGCCTGGCTCTGGATTTTGTTTCTATATATAATATATATATATATATATATACTGTAGCATTCCTTACCTTATCCAGGGGCCGGTCGCGGTCCTCTCTTCAAACCGTGCGCGGTCCTGCTGCACGAGCCGCGCACGGCTCATCCGACGGCTTCACTAGGAAGGCGTGCAGTGACCGCGAGAAGCGGTCACGTGTCCCGCCTGAATCTAAGAGCGCGCCGCGGGTCTCGGGCGCGCTTTTAAAGAGACAGTGGGAGCCTAAATTGTCAAAAGGCTCCCATTGGCCCATGTCATGCCACACTCCCCATACACTTACCTTTTGGGGGTGTGTATATTACAGGAGCCAATCAAATTAGTTTAGAAGCTATTTAAACTTACCTCTCCCTTTACTCCCTGCCCTATCGTGGTTTCTGTTTCAGTTCCCTTTAGCGCTTGTTGTGTTCAGTTGTATTCCTTCGTTTTGACCTTGGCTTTGATTCTGACTACGTTATCTCTTTATCCTTATCTGTTCAGTTTGCCGGCTTTCTGTTTACTGTGTACCAGAACCCGGCTAGTCCTAGTTTACGCTGTCTCACTGTGCCCTTGACCTCGGATCGTTCCTGACTCTGTCTCCTCTCATATACGTCGAGTCCGGACATTCTAAGGTCCAGTAGACTTATCTCTCCTCTGTGTTGTCCTTTGTTAAGTTGAATCCTGCATGTTGGGGTATATATTCGTTACATATACACACACATACACACATATATATATATATATGGTATAACTTCCACCTATTCACCCGTGGAAAATATCGATATAAACTTAGCTTTTCGGATACTTGCTTCCCTTATGTCACCTCCCAACTTGGTGACCATATACAACTATTGCAAACTACAAAACAACCAGGGAGTCAGCTTGTATCACTAGAATATAAACAGAAAATACAACATAGTGTAATAAAATTAAAATTTAAATATCCATTTCATGCTTCAAGGTTGCACTCACAAATTGATGTGTTTTTTTCAAGCCCTCAGGTTGCCTCACCTGTAGTTAGGGGGGTTCCTCCTGTTTGGTTACCACGCCAATTCCAAAATTAGGAAGTCCACACACTCCCAATGGTTGGTAAAAAAAAAAGGAAATGTATTGGCTTTGAAGTATAAAAATAAAATTAAATGCTATTACTGGTCCTACGCGTTTCGTCTCCCTTAGGAAACTTCCTCAGGGACCAAATATCAAATTACAGTTAAAACATATAATCATATACACTGTCAAAACATCAACAAGTGTACAAATAAGCCTATTTTTCCTCCCCCCTCAAACCCTTAAATATGTTCATACAAAATAGAGTGGGGTATTATCTGCTAAATACAGATCAAATGGAAAAACATAGCGTTTAACTGTGTGAGAGTAAATAAAGATGTATAATTAACAATTGGCCACTCACAAATTATAAGATGTAAAAAAGCCTTGAGTGTAATCCTTTTCTTCAATATTTTCTATGTTCATCTTCACACTCCCATCAGTAATTAGGAATATTTGCTCAAAAGAGCAAATATTCCTAATTACTGATGGGAGTGTGAAGATGAACATAGAAAATATTGAAGAAAAGGATTACACTCAAAGCTTTTTTAAATCTTATAATTTGTGAGTGGCCAATTGTTAATTATACATCTTCATTTACTATCACACAGTTAAACGCTATGTTTTTCCATTTGATCTGTATTTAGCAGATAATACCCCACTCTATTTTGTATGTATGCTGAAGACAAGAGGAAGTCTTTGGGGACCTTTTCTGAATACTTCACCTAACACAGGGAAGCTCAATTTTTTGCTTATTAATTATCACTATTTTCACTGGAGTTGTGTTCACATATTTTGTTTGTTTGCTTAAATATGTTCAAGCTGGGAGTCCATTGGTGGTGTGGTGGGCGTTGGTACACAATCCTCTTCTGATTGGGCTTCCTATCTGCAGTTGAAAGGTATCCCAGCTGTTTCCATTTCATTCAATCTTTTTTTAGCGGTTACATTTTCTTGTCCGGCTTCACTTCCGGAAGTGCGCCGAACCGGAAGTGAAGCCGGACAAGAAAATGTAATGATCTAAGTATATATTATTTATTTTTTAACTGTTTTAAACTTGTATTTTACATTTTACACCCAGCAGGGGGACTGCCTGTCATTCCAGGCAGTCCCCCTGCTGGCAATGCTGTGGACGACTATGCCGTCCATGTGATTGTGAGGTTCTCGCAATTACATGGACCAGTAGGGCAAGATCGGAAGCAGGGGGACTCCCTGGGATGCCAGGTGAGTCCCCCCACCGCGAGCGCCGGCAACCAGGTAAGTATTAGGGACGGTGGGGACGTTCTATGCCGCCCGCTGGCATTTAGGACTGGGTCCCCAAGGACGGCATAGAACGTCCGCCGTCCTTAAGGGGTTAATAATAAACAATTGTATTCATACATAAAGTAGGTCAGTAATATGTCCAGATTTAAAATACTAAAATTAATATGTTACAATGATATATAATCTCTGTTTTTTTTTTTTTTTACCCAGTCTCCATACTTGTTCATACGCCAAATATAGTGTATCCATCCATGCCTTTTTAAGTTTCACTGACTGGGTGCAATACTAGGCCTGATTTAATGCCATGCATTATAGGAATGCTGTGCACAGTGAAAGAGGGTTGAAATAGCAATGTTACCATGGGGACCAGGACAAGTTTTCAAAGACTGAAAGAGTGTGAATTGCAGATAAGCTGGTGAGGAGATTCAAGGAATTTCCATAGGAAGAATTCTAGAGGTCATCATGCCCAACCTCCAATTTTGGATTTCCTTTCCATTTACACAAGATACACTCAATTTTAAAAAGGAACAATTGCCTGTAATGGGACAAATGTTAGTGTAGCTGGGTGCATGCTCACGGTCATTCTTAGTGTAGTGGTACTATAAGACAGGTATAGCCTTTGGTTAACTCTGTATATAGATAAAAACTGTGGGAATCAAACAGAATCTTCATAATAAAATGTATCTTTAATCACCTCCTAAAGTATTATTTCCAAATTATGTTTTAGGTGAATATTTGCTCAAATGGAAGCAAAAATGAAAAAAACAACAAAAAAAAGGAGTTATCAACTAATTGTAAGTTATGCAGCATGAATGAACACCCTCCATAATAATTGTGTGAGTCATTATGAGAAGTCATACTCACCCACCCCACCCAACACCCCCATCCTGATAATCGATGGAATATACACACTATAGGGTTCATGCAAGAAGATTAGGAGCTTCAAAAATGAATATTACTTGGGGTAAAAAAAAATACCAATATGTGAAGAAGTATTGGGTAGTTTTAAGTCAACAACACAATATATGAGATTTCTAGCAGATTACAGCTGGTAGAATAGTATGGTTTAATATTTAGGCAGGTTATAGAAAAAAGGTTATTTTAAAGCCAGTTGATTGTCTTTACCACAGTTAATTATTGGTGTTATATTTTTAAATATATATTTGACTTTATCTTTAAACAGAAAACTAGGTTTGGTGGGATAACAAAAAAATTGCATATTTTTTATGCTGACTTGTTGACTTTTGGTTAATAAGGAAAGGTTTGTTTAGTGATTTACACAATATATTGCAATGTTAAGGACAATCAAAATTTGAGGTCAGGTTAAATTTAGATAGTGAGAAACTAGAAACCAATTTCTAATCAAAAAATCTAATAGCAAAAACAGAATAATATTGCAGTACTCCAGTTTAATAAATAATGCATCGTTTAACCTCCACAGTGATCATGTGCAACTTTTGCCCATAAAAAAAATGGATTGATGAATGAGGTCTCAGAAAGATAGAGGTGCTGGATTTTCTAAGTTAAAACCTATGTTTTAAGCTCGCTACACACACTCTTGATAAATAAATAATATTTTTTTTACATTGAAAATTAAGATTTTCCCGCTCCTAGACTATTTCATTTAAGTTTCCCTCCACAAGGTTTATACTATGTTTACATTACACATTTCTTCTTAAAAAGTAATTATAATGCTAATATGACAGATACTGTCTGTTTCTAATTAACATATTACATATAATTACTTTTCTCCACCCACTGCTTGAACACTGACCAATAGAAATCTTCACACCTATTAACATGACATAGGCTATTGGTGGGATACTCAATTTGCATTTAATTAAGGGAGGGGTTTATGGTTTAGTCAGGGCAGTTCTCCTATAAAAGACCATTAGCAGGCTTACAGCCTTCAGAATTTGTCTTCTTGTTGGTTTAGCAGGAACCTCTTGAAGACATTGGACTCCAGGAGAAAATTTCCATGTGTTGAACTTGTGAAAGAGATCACGTTTGCCATATTCCAAAGTGATATCTCAACCCAAAGTTGTTTGTAAGATTTTAAAGGTAAGATCTACACTTCCTTATAAACTGATACATGTCTGAATGGAGTGTGATATGTAGATAAATTGCAAAGAGTAGGTTAAAATAGTAGAGATGTAAACAGTCTACAGCTCCTCTAGATTGAAATTTGGTAATTTTCTATACAACAAAATTTGTTTAAAGAAACTAAAACCTTATATTTTAGTATTTGGTTAAACAATTAGATGTTCAGGGAATAAAATGTACATGATTGTTATTCCTGTTGGATGAATAACATTTGGTTCTCCGTATATGTTGGACTAAATGTCACGTAAGTCTCAGCCAACCTATAACGTGATTGAAAGTTGTATTACACAGTAGGTGGAGAGATAAATGTTTTAATGTGTAGCTTGGTTTGTAAAACTGGTTCTGTCCTTTAATTCATAGCATATAATTCATTTGGGGTTAGTCAGGACACTCTGGATCTGGAATACCAACAGACGTTGGTTCAAAATTTGATTTGGTTAAAAGAACAATTCAATGTATTAAATACTGTTTATTGAATTATACATTAAATATACAATTTGCATTTATTATTAAAAAAATCTATATAAAGTTCTACCTACTTTTACATTTAATGTCTTGATTACATTATACACCTGCCATCTGTTATACAGTCTCTCTAGTCGTATTAAAATATTCCTTAGGGCTATTAACACACCCTAAAAATGCATTTTGCTATCTTTGTACCACTTTCTGGAGGCATCTATCTTTACTTATAAAAGATTATAAAAAAGCAGTTTTTAAAACTAATATTTTGCACCCTCAGGTCTACGCTTCAGATCTGAGTAAAGAACCTGCCTTCCAGCTCATTGCAATGGAAAACACATCCGAAAACCAAGAGATCCAGATGATTCCAGAGCAGTACCAGGTTCTTGAAAAGCTTGGAGAAGGGACCTTTGGTCAAGTTTTACTGGCTCATGACAAGCTAGCAGGTACAGACTGTTTCATTAACCCCAAAGCCTTTGTTGGCACACGTGTGTTAATCTAATAACATACAGTATCTAGAATAGTTAATGGCTATAATAACGTGTACTTTAAGCAGAAATTTCACTTTTTGCAAAACCTAGTGGCCACCTAAAAGTTAGTTTTTTTTTTTTTTTTTATTAGTTTTTTTATTTGTTTTTTTTGTCTTTTTATTTATATTGTATATCTTGCTGTACTGGCACAGCCAAAACAATAGGCAAATTAAATTAATTTCAAGTGTCGCATGCACACACACAGGACTCGGAAAGAAATATTGGAGCACTTAAAGAGAACTGTCTTAATAGTATTACATTTAACCTCCTCATGTCACTCCCGACTCATTAATGTTACTATAGTTGATTGTTTTTCTGAAAATGGTTTTAATATTTGTCTTGATCATGTTTACAAGGTCGATCAGTGGCGCTAAAACTGATGAAGAAAGAAAGAACCCACCAAGATGACTTTGTCAAGGAATTCAAGGTTGCGGTCTATCTGTCTCATCACAGGGGTATCATTACAACCTACCCCTACTTCTTTGATACCCTGAAACACTATGTCTACGTCCAGGAGGTGGCAACAGCAGGGACCCTCGAATCCATTATTGTTGAGAAGGTAAGGAGCATAAGCTGTATAATTGCTCCTCATTAGTCTCAGTGGTATTTTACAGCAGATTAGTAACAATGAATCGTCTTGTTAGAATATCTATGCTACTTTAGGCATGGGCAACTTGATACCCTATACCTTATGTATGTACTATAACAATAGCTGGCATTGGATATTTGCTGTAATTGTATATCATCAAGAACAGGAGGGCCGCTGGTTACCAACACCTGTCCTAGCTGCATCTTAGTTTGGTTAAATCATTATCAATGTTCAAGTTGAATTCATTGAAAAAGTTGAAAACTTTAATTTCCATAAAACATATAAAAAGAGCTTAATTACATTTACTGTCAACTCTTGCCTACAATTGAAATAGCTAAAATTAATATTCTATTTTCAGCAGCATATATATTTTAGAACTTTAATTATGGCATACATTGATAATTCAACATTGCATGTGTAAATCACTGCTTACAACACAATATTTGAGGCATACGTTTGCTAGAGGAGAGTTATCAGCTGACCTATTAAAATAATGATTTTGAGAATGATATTGGTAAAAGATTTTTATTTTTGGCTCTACTGAATATTTTACTTAATATACTGACATTTTTTTTTCTCTAATATTTTAGGTTGGGTTACCAGAATACATTGTGAAGCGTTGTGCTGCTCAGATCTCCGAAGCATTGTTTTTCATTCATAATCAAGGGTTGGTGCATAGAGACCTGAAACCAGACAACATCTTGCTTATGGATAAAGAATGCCACAACATCAAGATCGGAGATTTTGGTCTAACAGAACGTTTTGGTAGATTCATCCCATCGATGTCTCATATAATACCATACATGGCACCTGAGCTTTCTATTCTGGAACCTAACCAATATCTACACTTGAGTCCAAGTATTGATGTCTGGGCATTTGGAGTCACTCTGTTTGTAGCTCTCACTGGCTGCTTTCCATGGATGGAAGCTGTAAACAAAGACCATAAATTCCAGATATTTGCAAGCTGGAAAACATATGGCGAGTTAGACGCTCCCCCTGTTACCTGGCAGAGTTTCACCAGGGAAGCATTGGTTATGTTTTCCAGTTTACTTTCACTGAATCCTTCCGTTAGAATGTCTGGTGGCATTGTTTACAATTACCTGCATGTACCATGGAGATACAAAGAGCTGAATATTAATAGGTGAGAGGTTTAAGCTCTTTGTCAGCCAAGGACAGGAAGCAAAAGCAATGGCAGAGCTTACAGATGTCATGACACTTATATATGGATATCAAGTGTAGTAAAAGGGCCTCATGTCTTCGAGGATGCCGTGTACATGTACAGTGAACGTGAAGGTAGGTTTGTATTTAATTATTTGTTTATTTATAAAATATTTTACCAGAAATAATACATTGAGATTTCTCTCATTTTAATGTATGTCCTGGGCCCACTAACCCTACATCGTTACAACAGGGTACAATAGAATATTCAAAATAATATTAATACATATATAAATTTAATACAGAACAGGTAAGAAATGTAATCAACCATTATTACAGGTTCATTCTGTTTTGAGATATGTAAAGAAGGATTTCTTAAAGGATTTTAGGCTGGGAGGGGATTTGAAAGTGTCCGGAAGGTTATTCCATAATAGCAGTGCTCTGTAGGAAAAAGAGGAACGTAACATTTTTATTTTGTATTTAGGTAGACTACTTAAAGTACTGGTACTGAATCGGAGGTTATAGAAGGTGGGAACAGCCGGGGAGAGCATTCTGCTCAGGTAGGGTGGGAGCTTTCCAAAAAAGCTCTTAAACACAAGGCTGAAAAGATCAAGGTTCCTGTCTGAATTCCAGCAATAGCCAATTTAGCTTTTATGATGTCACAATGGTTGGTCATGTCATAACAGTGTAGCAAAAAGCAGCAGGATGAGTTTTACAATGTAGAAAGTTTATGAAGGTGGATTTGTGATACAGGTGCATACACTACATCCCCACATAGTGTATATCAGTGTGTGTCTTAACCATCCTTTAGCCCCTCTCTCATCCATTTTTAAATACTTCTAAAATTCTGCTTAAAAATAGGAGTAATCACATTACCCATCATTTCATAAATATTTAAATAAACATTTTTTTCTACAATCTGTCCAATAATTTAACATATACCTCCCCCCCTCCTTTTATCTTTATTAGGGGATGGGTGGGGTGGTATAAAATTTAACATAATTGGATATACCCGTTAAGGAAGATTTTAAAGAAATTAATTCCCATATAAAAGAATGCATCCATAAATAAACTGGTTTATTCATGTATCTTGTGCATAGACATAGATAGAGTTCTAGTATGTGTGAATTCTGCTTTATACTAGAATTTTCATATATTTTATCTTGTTTTAATTTTTCCTTAATAAAGTTAATTAAGATTTGATAAAAGTTTATTAGTTACAAGCACTTTAATCATATCCACTCTTCCCCTTTTTTCTACATGCCCACTGAATGACATGAACAAAGGACTATTCACAGCCAATCGGGCAGTGAGTGACGTGGAACGCATACATCATCGCTTCCATGACATAATTACGTGAACGGGTGTGGACTTACAAGCACATGGGCTTGGGTACCCAGAACAAAGTGGGATCACATCGAAAAGGGCGGAACCCTGAACCAAATAGAACCAAATAGGAGTAAATCTATATCAGCTGAAAAAAAAAATAGGAGCCATAGAAAGCATTGATGGATCAATTGAGAGGTTTATCTGAGACTTGAGGGTCTTGACATCTTGCCAGGTTATTATTCCAGCTGGGTACCTGTTGACTGGTAGGGCATATGTATTGATGGCTTGGATCTTGTTCTTGCCATTTAGCTGGGACTTCAGTACCTCTCAGACTCTCTGGAGGTACTCTGATGTTCTCCTTGCCTCTTCCTCATGGTTGCCATGTTCTTGTGGTACCCCCAGGTACTTGTAGATATTCTCCACATCACTTTTCTTCGCTATCTGTCACACTGCTGATCTGGGGAGACCTCGTGCACGGTCGGCATGACAGCATGTCCGCACTCGATCAGCGTGGACACACTAAAGCTAAGCTTACCTCTTGCCAGTTCTCCCTCCAGTCTCCATGGTAGATCGGGTGGAAATCATGCTGGCATTCTCAAAACCGCTGGTCGCTTCCAAGGGCCTCAAATGAAATTTTTTACGCTAGTGACACGGATGTGCGTGCATCATCACATCATCGGTGTTGTGATGGACTGCCTGCCACCCCGACTGGGTGGGTCCATCAATCAAAGCTTCCTAGCTGACTGTCACGGTTCTCACCAGTTAGACAGACAGCCAGACGTGGTCGCTCCTGGAGTTCCCAACAGGGGACTTGAACCGGGGAACTTCTCAGTCCTATTCCTGCTTTCTGCCTCTGAGCCACAGCAGCTTTATACAGTGACTACTGATTCCGGTCCTGTTCATCCTGGCATGGCTACTACACCGGGGGCTGCACCTTGACTTGGCTGTGTCTCACCTGACTCTGATCGGTCATCAGCAGGGTATTTAAACCCAGCCTCACCCTGTGCTCAGTGTCAAGTCTTTGATCTTGTGATCCTGTTTCGTACCAGTGTTCCTGTTTCATCTGCTTCGTATTATTGACCCCGGCTTCTGACTACGTTTATCCTGACCTCTGGCATCCTTTGACCTCGGCTATCCCTCGACTATCCTGCTGGTTCAGTCCTTGCCTGTACTGCGTATTGGTACTTTATCCTGCACAGACCCACAGGCCGGGTGAATTCTTACCTGACCACCTTGGCCTGTGGCTGTCTGCAAGGGTGAGCAACATATCTGCGCTACAGACTCCCAACTCAGGTAAGACCCTGACAAAAGACTTGACCAATATGGAGTCCGCAGAGATGTGCTCACCCTCGCCCCAGCAAGTGTCCAGCCTGGCCCAGACTGTTTCGGAGCTGCAGCAAGAAATTTTATTTCTTAAAGGCGCAGTACATCCAGCCCCGGAACCAGCTTATCCAGAACCGTTTGTCATCATGCCCGACCGATTTGATGGTAGCCGCACGTCCTTTCAGTCATTCAAGATGGATTGCGAGGTGTTGTTTTCATTAAAGCCTCAAACTTATGCCACAGAATTCATCAGGGTCAGAGCGGCTATCAACCTGTTGTCTGGACGCATCAAAGTTTGGGCTCACCAAATGTTGCAGACGAAGAGTCCTGTCCTTGTCAGCTGGGAATCCTTTATTACTGCTATGGACTCACAATGCAAGACCACTATGCCCAAGCCAGCTCCACGTACTAAAAAATCGCGGAGTCTTCATAACCAAGGAACCGAGTACCATCACCACACCCCAGTGATGCCCCCTTATGATCCAGTTCCCAGGAAAACTCCAGAGGTATCCTGTGTTCCACTTGACCCTGAGGAACCTATGCAATTAGGACTTGTCCACTGCAAAGTGACACCTAGGGAAAGGGACCGAAGGAGAAGCCATGGCCTGTGATATTACTGTGGAGAAAAAGGGCATTTCATCACGCTTTGTCCTGTTTGCCCTCCTAGACTTCCAGCTCTCCGACTGGGTACTAATTTCCTTCATCCTGTGTACACCGCATACCAGCCTAAAAAGCTACATGGGAGCCGTTTTTCTTGCCCATGCTTGGCTTCCATGGGAGAAACTACACGACCTGCTCCAGAGCCACCTGCATCTACTGCCGAAGTTACTTCCTGTGGTACCACCACTACTTCCTGTCCACCTGAAAAGGATTTACCTGTGGATTGTGCCATTGCTTCTAATGGCACTACGGTCCGTAAAGAAGACCTTGAAATGTTCGAAAAAGCATTGTTAGCTACGAACACTGCTCCTGCCGAAGTTGTGGAAGTGCTTGCCACCTGTACCCGGAACCTAAAAAACCTGGACAGTTCTTCAGCCGTACCAGAAGCTGGTACTGGGAAATCCCAAGCAATTAAGGGATTCCACACTGAGGACTTTGACTATGGGGACTCACTGGATTCTGATAGTGACCTTGGAGAGGTGTATTATTACGATGGAGAACCTACTTACGCCCGGAGGTCGTTTTTAAAGGGGGGGGGGGGGGGTACTGTCACGGTTCTCACCAGTTAGACAGACAGCCAGACGTGGTCGCTCCTGGAGCTCCCAACAGGAGACTTGAACTGGGGAACTTCTCAATCCTAGTCCTGCTTTCTGCCTCTGAGCCACAGCAGCCCCCTGGCATGGCTACTACACCGGGGACTGCACCTTGACTTGGCTGTGTCTCACCTGACTCTGATCGGTCATCAGCAGGGTATTTAAACCCAGCCTCGCCCTGTGCTCAATGTCAAGTCTTTGATCTTGTGATCCTGTTTCGTACCAGTGTTCCTGTTTCATCTGCTTCGTATTATTGACCCCGGCTTCTGACTACGTTTATCCTGACCTCTGGCATCCTTTGACCTCGGCTATCCCTCGACTATCCTGCTGGTTCAGTCCTTGCCTGTACTGCGTATTGGTACTTTATCCTGCACAGCCCCCGTGCACAGACCCACAGGCCGGGTGAATTCTTACCTGACCACCTTGGCCTGTGGCTATCTGCAAGGGTGAGCAACATATCTGCGCTACAGACTCCCAAATCAGGTAAGACCCTGACACTGACGCTGAGGACCATAAGCACAACACCGGGCACCGTAGCCCCTATCCTGCTCTCAGTGGGAAGAGAGTATAGCTGATAACCCAATTATCTCCAGGCAGGAAAAAAAAAACATTTCTACAAAGTCCCAAAAGTACCCCAAAACACAATATCCCCACAAATGTCACATCCCCTGATAGCCCTGATCTGGCTGACCAACATATCCAAAAATCACTCAGATCAGTTCAGGGGTTCAGGAATACCCTGGAAGTCACAGGTCTACTTTGGGGATTCGAAGTAAAGTTCTAAATACCGAACATAGCCGTTTGTGAGTACAGTCAGTGTATTTCTTTTGTTTGGGAGTTTCTTCTTACCGAACGTCGTTCGACTCCCGTTCGAATAGCCTAACATCCCCGGAAGGTAAGCATTCAGCGACGTTCGCGCACTTGAGTGAACAATTTGAGTTCCATGCACTCGATGACCAAACACCACTCATTGTTGTCACGCCTTATGATGGCCGCCACCATACCATGGGTCTTCCCAGGACCAATCTATGATGTCTCTCCAGTTGTAGGGCTATAGGTCTGGATCTGCCACCCAGCTCTCTTGCTCTGCCTGCAGGGTAAATTGGGGTCGACTTGAGCTGAGCAGGTGCTGGTAGTCCTGCTCCAGATCCCATTCCAGGGTGGCCAGATGGATCAGGTCTGGCCCTAGGTCGCCAGCTCTAGGGAGATTCAGTATAGCCTCCCTGTGGTTATGTATGACCCAAAAACGTGATACTGTAGCACTAGTGATGTCCCGAACGGTACGCTGGCGAATAGTTCCTGGCGAACATAGCATGTTCGCGTTCGCCACCGTGTGCGAACACATGCGATGTTCGGTCCGCCCCCTATTTGTCATCATTGAGTAAACTTTGACCCTGTACCTCACAGTTAGCAGACACATTCCAGCAAATCAGCAGCACACCCTCCCTATCAGACCCTCCCACCTACTGGACAGCATCCATTTTAGATAAATTCGGAAGCTGCAACCATTTTATTTTATTTTTTCAACTTTTTTTTTTTTTAGTGCATATAAATGTTACAAGCAGATACTCCCCCCAGGCACCCTGTGTTACTGCAGATACTCCCTCCAGACATTATGTGTTACTGCAGATACTCCCTCCAGACACACTGTGTTTCTGCAGATACTCCCTCCAGACACCCTGTGTTACTGTAGATACTCCCCCCAGACACTCTGTGTTACTGCAGATACTCCCCCCAGCCAGAAGAGTACTCAGCCGAGGAGGTTATGGAAGAGGATGGAGTAGGAGGAGTAGAGTAGGTGGCAGCAGGCCTGCCTGCAAGTCGTGGCGGTGTCACCAACTTCTCTGCAGAGCCACGCATTCCATGCTTGGCAGCCGTCAGCAGGTTTACCCAATGTGCAGTGTAGGTGATATACCTGCCCTGACCATGCTTTGCAGACCAGGTATCAGTGGTCAGATAGACCCTAGCCCCAACACTGTGTGCCAGACATGCCATTACTTCCTTTTGCACAATCGAGTACAGGTTGGGGATTGCCTTTTGTGAAAAGAAATTTCGGCCGGGTACCTTCCACTGAGGTGTCCCAATAGCTACAAATTTTTTGAACGCCTCAGACTCCACCAGCTTGTATGGTAAAAACTGGCGGGCTAATAGTACAGACAAGCCAGCTGTCAGACGCCGGGCAAGGGGGTGACTTTCTGACATTGGCTTCTTACGCTCAAACATGTCCTTGACAGACACCTGACTGTGGGCAGATGAGCAGGCCTGACACACAGACGCTTGGAGACAACTAACTGCTATTCAATCTATAACAGTGAAAGTTTTTTGGTTTTTAAATGCAAGCTATTAGGACACCATATATGAGTGGCAAAGCACACTGGCAGAGGTCTGCAGAGCACACTCTGAAGGCCTGACACCCAGACGCTTGCAGACAACTAACTGCTATTCAATCTATTACAGTGAAAAATAATTTATTTTTAAATGTCAAGCTTAAGCTATTGTGACACCAGATATGAGTGGTGGCACTGGGCAAATGGGCACAGTATCCACTGAGCCTGACACAGAAGCTGGCAGGCAGGCAACTGCAATTACATTACACAAAAAAAAAAGAAGCAGACTGATGTTCTAGCCCTAAAAAGGGCTTTTTGGGGTGCTGTTCTTACAGCAGAGATCAGATGAGTCCTTCAGGACTGTAGTGGACACTGAATACCCTAGCCTAGCTATCAATTTCCCTATCTAATGAGCAGCAGCTACACTTTCCCTCCTCTCAATAAGCATGCAGCTTCAGAATGAATCTAAAATGGATGCTGGGAGGGAGGTGGGAGGGTGTGGAAGGGAGGGTCTGCTGCTGATTTGCTGGAATGTGTCTGCTGACCGTGAGGCACAGGGTCAAAGTTTACTCAATGATGACGAATAGGGGGCGGATCGAACCGCGCACCCCCCCTCTCCTTACCTGTCTCGGCAGCCTCCTGTCCTGGAGCGTTGGCTCTTCCTCTCTCCACTGCTGCTTCAGGCTTTGGGTGCAGTTGCCGGATCTGTCCAGCAGGTGGCGTCTGAAGCTCCAGTTGCCATGGGAACTTCGCTGTAGGTGATGAACTCCTTTTTTCATGCTGCTGTCTGTTCTATGGTGCCGCCAGCGGTTCCTGTGGTGCCGTCAGGTAAGTAATGTTTTCCTGCGCTGGCTGGGGCGTCTGCGCTATGCTGGTTCATGTTGGGTTTATTAAAAAAAAAAATAGATAAATAAAAAAAAAAAATGAATTTTCTAAAACCTAAACAAAAAAAAAAACCAAACAAACAAAAAAAAATAATCAAAGAGTAGCGGTCAGCCGCGCTCAGTGTAGTACTCTACTGGTGCGACGGTGCGTCCACCGGTGGGTGGGGGTCAGTGCGCTTGGTCCTTAGCGCGGCAATTGGAGGGGAGTTGGGCCTCTTCCTCATTGGGGGCTGCGCCTCCTCTCCCCTGCGCACTCTCGCAAGGTATTCCCCTTTGGCTCTTGGGGGGTTGCTCTTCCCTTGGGGCACTAGGGGGGGTAGGACTCGGGCGGCAAAGATCTATAGTTCCGTTATGGGAAATTCCTAATACATTGGGAATTGGGTTTGGGGTTCACTATTTTGGAGAGCGTGGTTGGGGAGCGGGCTGTGCGGCGTGGCGCTGTTTTGTTACCAGGACACCACTTGGGCTGCATGTCATACTTATGGCGGCCTGGGTTGGTGGCGCTATGAAAAACATTTCTTCAGCGCCTTGCGGGTTTGCCCTCTGTAGTGTGGGTCAGATGGACTTAGGCCCCTGGCTCTCCATCGTAAGCCGCCCGGCGGCAGCGTTTGTCCTCCTTTCCTGGGGGGCGGCTCTGCCCCAGCGGCCTTGCAGCAACGGCCAGGTTGTTGCAGGGAGTTGAACGTCAGCCTATGAAAGTGGGGTTTGGTCATGCTGTTTTAAGCTCAAATGCTCCCATCGTGGTGGGGGCTCACTCTGCCTCCTGCTGTTTCAAGAGGGGTAAGTACGGGGAAAAAGGGGACATGGGGGCACAGGGCAGCGACGCCAGTGCACGTAAGTGCGATGTGCCCATGGCTCAACCGCTACTGGAATTGTCAGGCCATGGGGCTCCTGCTGGAGGGGGTCACCCGAGGCTTCGGGATCCCTTTCTCGGAGCGCCCGGCTTCGGGGCGGTGTGGACCTTAAAGGAAAGGTTAAAAGATCTTCGTATGTATAGATTGGTGAAAGTCGAGACGGGGATATGATAGACAGTTTAAATACTTAAGGGGAATCAATACAATAGGGAGGAGACTATGTTTAAAAGAAGTAAAACTTCCGCAATAAGAATACATAATCTTAAATTAGAGGGGCGAAGGTTTCACAATAATACCCGGATGTATTACGTTAACGGAAGGGTAGTGGATGCGTGGACTAGCCTTCCTGCTGAAGTAGTAGAGGAGTCTAAGTGGGTGTGGGATATGCGTAAGGCTGTCCTACCTATAAGATAAGGCCAGGGACTAATGTCAGTGGTTAGGAAATTGGGCTGACTGGATGGGCCGAATGGTCCTTATCTGCCATCACATTCTATGTTATGTTTCTAAGTCTGTGCTCGAATTCCCGCAGATGGTGCTGGATAAGCTCCTGCGGGAGGTAGCTTTGGGGTGGTTCGTGGGGTCAGTTGAGGCCCTGTCGCTCCCAAGTTCTCTTGGAGCACGATAAGACAGTGGGGCCCAGTGACGTGCCTTAGCTCCTTGGGTATCGAAATTGACTCTGTGGCCATAGAGTGCTGGCTGCCGCGGGTTGAGGTTGAGAGTGTGTGGCGATGGCCAGGGGTCTGGGGAGGCAAGCTGCAGTCCCTGTTAGGGAGGTTATCTTCCGCTGCTAGATCAGGCCCATGGGGCAATTGTCCCGCAGGCGCCTGGTGGCCGCTACTACCGGGACTGCAGTATTTTATCCGGCTCTGGAGGTCTGGGTTTTCTTCCTGACCGAGTATATTGGAAGGTCACCTTGGCAGGCACCGGAGGTGTCCAGTTCGGACTTGCCCCTCTAAACGGACGCGGCTGACTGGATGCTCTGTCTGGTTGGGGCGATTCTGGGATCGCGCTGGTGTGCTGACATGGTTGGAGGCGTGGTCCGCCTCCGACTTGACCAGGAATTCTTGCCTTCCTGGAGCTTTTCCATTGTGGTGGCATTGGATTTGTGGGGTCGATAGCTACAGGACCGTCGGGTCGTTATTCACTGTGCCAACCTCGGGGTTGTCCAGGTGATTAGCCAGCTCTCGGCCCCCCCCCCCTTTTCTCTTTTGGCACTTCCCCTGCTCCAGCGTCTGGTGCTCCGGTGCCCGTGTCTTCATGTGTCGTGTAGGTCGGGTTCCTCTTGGGCCAAAGTACTCCAGGGTATGGGTGAAATGGCAGGCGCGGGAGTCAGAGGTGGGTGTATTTGCGGGTTCGCCTGTTCGTTACAAGGTCTGTTGTGACTGCTGGAGCGTTTGGGTTTCGGCGGATATGTCGTCCTCCAGGGTGTCCTTGCGCGTGTCCAGTTTAGTTTTCTGGTTAAGTCCCAGGGTTGGGTGGCTGTCGCCACGGAGTTTCTGGTATGGCATGCGGTGTAGGGCCCGTGCAGGGGTCGGTTTTTGTGGATCCAAAGAGGCCGGTTTTGGGGGCCCTATGGGCACAATTGTGCCAGGTGCTCCCAGAGGTATGCCTCGTCGTTTCTTCATTTCTTTGGGGCCATGAGGATTGGGGTATTGGTGGGTCCGAACTGGTCAGCAGGTAGGGGAGGATTCTGTTTGTGGATGTCCGGGATGGTCAGGACCTGGTGTCCTTCAAGACTCGTCCATACAAGACCGACATCCTTTGCAAGGGCAGGTGGGTCCCGCTGGCAGCGGTGCCAGGATTGGACGCCTGTCTGGTCTGGGCGCTCAGGGAGTCCGCGGTACGGCCGTACCTGGCTGGCCCAATCGTGGTATACGAGGAGGGGAACTTCCTCTCCCATTTCAATTTGTTTGGCGGTCATTCTTTCCGCATTGGCACTGCGACGGAGGCCTCTCGGCTGGGTATGCTGAATCGGGATGTGCGGAGGATAGGAAGGTGGGACTCTAGGAGATTTGTTCCGGTGTGTGGGACGCTGTTTTGCTCCGTTGATTGTTTTTTCCTTCTCGGGGCGGATGATTGAGCACTCGACGAGGAACTATTGGCGGCAAGCATACATCTGGAGTGCATAGGAGTGCTGCCGCAAAGGGTTTATCCGTTGGGTTTCACGGTTCGTTATAGGGGTTTTGGGGATGCCCATTTCATCAGGTTTTGAGAAGGAGGCGGCAGATTGGTTGCGGCCGGATGGGGTTCATTTGTCTGGGGTCGGGCTCAACCGTTTTAATCTGGCCATTCGAGAGACGGTGGAACAGGCCATGGTTGGTTTGTTTGGGGTCCCCCGCTGATTTTAGGCTTAAAACAGCGGGGTTGTGGCGGGTGTGTGTCCTTGCCAAATAAGGGATGGTTTGGTAGATTAGATGAAAATGGGGGATAATGGCCGGGTCTCATCCTCCCCTGTCTCTTATGGTGAACCTGGAGGAGGTACCAGGTTGGACGTGTCCCCACTGGGTTGTAAGTCGACCAGTGGGGAGCATTATGGTTGGGCCCCACCGAGTGGGTGGGGAGCCCTGAAAAGGAAGATGTTTTTATTATGCCGAGGGGGGGAGGTGAGAGCCTTGGGGAAGTTAGATTGGCAAGGACGGTTTCTTTGGTTACTGCATGACTATATGCTAATTGTTTATGTTAATTTATGATAATTATTATTTGGTTATATGTTAAAAGGAGTTATACAGTATTTGGTTGTGTTAATAAATGCTGTGGCCTGTTTTCTCCAAGAAGTTGTCTGTCGTTATTTGAAAGGGTAAGTTATGGTTTTATGGGGGATGAAGGGAATCCCCCTATGCCCACTAAGTACATACATGAAACTGTTCACATCAATAAAGAAAATGGCTACTGTGCACAATGTAAGTTGCATTAGAAATCCATAACATGAAAATTTAAAATTCATAACATGCAGCCTGCTATGACAATATAAAACACATTTCTTTATATTATTAATGTTATTAATTCATCCATTAAGAGATGAGTTTTATATTGTCATGGTAGACTGCATATAATGAATTTTACATTGTCATGGCAGTCTATTGCAGCTAGCGCAGCAGCCATTTACATTGTTGGAATAATGGAATAGTAGCCATTTTCTTTATTGGTGTGAACTGTTCCAACCCAGAAATACCTGGGGTATTGAATCATTACAGGTTTAAACTGACAGGTTCAGTGACAGGTTTTTATAATAATGACCATCATCCATTTTTAACTCTCCAAGTCATTCAGTCACATTATCCCACACCTACATCGATTGTTGAAGTGAGTGTGGACTGAATGGGTTGGGTGAATAATGCTAGTGTGACTGAATGACTTGGAGAGTTAAAAAATGGATGATGAGCATTATTAAAAAACAAAAACAGTTTATGTTTTGAAAATGCCCATCATCCATTTTTAAACACTTCAAGTCATTTAGTCAGATTACATGCAGACCACACTACCCTAGTTGATGGCATTGGCGGATCCAGGGGGGGGGCAACGGGGCAATTGCCCCCCCCGAGAAAATATTGCTGCCTGAGGCTCTCCCCTGCCGGCCCACGTAGGGCTGGTGCTATCCAAGCACCAGCCCTGCTGATTGCCTGCACGGACCGGAGATCAGTGATCTCCCTCCCCGGCCCACACAGGCAGATTGCTGGGCGGCCGGCAGGGGAGGGAGTGAGAGAGAGAACCCGGGGGAGCTCTTACCTGCAGCTCCGCCGGGTTCTCCTCTCGCGAGCACGGAGCGTTACCATGGCAACGCTCCGTTCTCGCGAGAGTGAACTCTAGCCTGAGCTGCAGGTTAGAGTTCACTCCCCCACTAGAACCACCAGGGAATGGAAGAGAAAGCAATGTCTCCCCCACCCTCAGCAAAGGTAAGAAGGGAGGGGGGACATTAGCTTTATTTATTTAATTATTATTTAATAATGAAAACAAAAAAATATATATTTTATCTGCCCCCCTATCCCCTCACACACTGCACCACACAGCCCCCCTTACCTGCACAGCCCCCCCCTTACATACACAGCCCCCCCTTACATACACAACCCCCCCTCTTACCTACACAGCCCCCCCTTACCTACACAGCCCCCCCTTACCTACACAGCCCCCCTTTACCTACACAGCCCCCCTTACCTACACAGCCCCCTTACCTACACAGCCCCCCTTACCTACACAGCCCCCCTTACCTACACAGCCCCCCCTTACCTACACAGCCCCACCTTACCTACACAGCCCCCCTTTACCTACACAGCCCCCCCTTACCTACACAGCCCCCCCTTACCTACACAGCCCCCCTCTTACATACACAGCCCCCCTCTTACATACACAGCCCCCCTCTTACATACACAGCCCCCCTCTTACATAAACAGTCCCCCCTTACATAAACAGTCCCCCCCCTTACCCACACCCCCCTTACATACACAGCCCCCTCTTACACACACAGCCCCCCTTACACACACAGCCCCCCTTACACACACAGCCCCCCTTACACACACAGCCCCCCCTTACACACACAGCCCCCCCTTACACACACAGCCCCCCCTTACACACACAGCCCCCCCATACACACACAGCCCCCCCATTCACACACAGCCCCCTCTTACACACACAGCCCCCTCTTACACACACAGCCCCCCCTCTTACACACACAGCCCCCCCCTTACACACACAGCCCCCCCCTTACACACATAGCCCCCCTTACACACATAGCCCCCCTTACACACACACACAGCCCCCCTTACACACACACACACAGCCCCCCTTACACATAGCCCCCAATACACTCACTGCCCCCCATACACACACACAGCACCCCTCACACAAAAACACACTGCGCCACTCACGCACAAACACACTGCTCCCAATACACACACTGCACCATTTACACACAAACACACTGCTCCCAATATACATATTGCTACCCCATACATACACTGCACCCCTCTCACACACGCACTACCCCTTCATACACATACTGCGACCCTCACACACACTGCACCCCTCACACACATACACACTACAACCCCTATCCCGGCAGACATGGGTAAGTTATCAAACATTTTTTTAAACAGTTTGACTAATTACTCTGGGAGGGCGCCACAGCAACTCCTGGCACCAAAACCACTACAGAGAGCTGTAGTGGTTATTGTGCCTGGATTGTTTCTTAAAATAATCTGCCAGTGCCCCTCCCGAGATTAGCTTCTGGATCCGCCACTGGTTGATGGGGGAATGCAAATGGGACTGAGAGACTTTGAGTCTCGTGTCATCTGACCTCTGCCCTCAGTTTGCCGGTGCTATCTATGTCCCCAGACAGCTTGACGACGGTGTGGCGGTGCCTTCTCTGTCCCCAAACAGCAGGCAGGTTATGAATGAGGAGCAAATATAAAGCCCTATGTCCCTTTTTATTTGTGTCCAGTATATGAACAGTGTATTTTTCAATTGTGTTTAAAATGCAATGTCCCTATTCAGAAATAATAATAGTGCAGTGCTATTGGCGGCCTTGCATAATGATGATTTAACATGCAATTTACATTTATTATTAAAATGGGCCCTGTCTTTGAAGCCACAGCACAGACAAAACGAAAAAGCCCTGACAGATGCTTATCGGGCCAACCTTGTTATCAATTTAAGAGGTATGAGGGGATAAAATTTAGAATAGTATTTTTAGCTTTATATGGTTTGTTTTTCTATTTGAAATTGAAATCTGGTTGCAGGGGCAAGTCCCGTGGTTGCAGTTTAGTTTAGGGGCTCAAGATCTTTAGATCTTTAGATATATATACACACACGTTTTATAATTGCCCCCCCCTAAATATGAATGCTGGAGACGCCACTGTGCCCAACCTCATTTCCTAGCAGAACCAAAGCTCAACCTGGAGACGCCACTGTGCCCAACCTAATTTCCTAGCAGAACCAAAGCTCAACCTTTTTCGTGACGGAGGCCGTACTGCATCGAATATAGAAAATCTCTATTTTATTTCAGTTCTTGTGTTTGCAATATATTTAAGATTCTGCTAAGACTTATAAAATTAAAAAATGTATGTAGATTTTAGTGAGATTCTCTACAGTTTCTTGGACTGAAAATGTAAATGGCTTGATATTTACCACATCAGAATTATAAAATTCTCTGTAAATTGAATAAAATTAGCACAAGAAACAGTCACTCCAAGATCTAGTTTATAAAACAATAAAAAGAAACTGCTGTTTATTGGACAACAAAATCTGTTAATATGGGCGACGCCAAAACATAATATAATGGGTTGGGGGTAATTTGAATTCAATGAGTCACACAGTTTCAATTCAGCCTAATATTCTAAATTAACCAGCTAACTCAGTTGTAATGCAAATACATCTGGAAAAATAAAGTGCATTACATTTCATATCACACCCGACCCTTTAATCAATGAAGTTGCAGATAAGAATGATTGAATATTCAAATAGTTACTATTATATTCTAAAAATACATCTGCATTAGTTATTTGTCATTTCTAAAGACAGATTTGTGTTTTCAGTAATCACTATACCGAGCATTGCGGACCCCACTTTTAATATACACTATATTTATATACAGGCGGTCCTAGCCTGCCCTGGTGAAGGGACTGAATGGGAAATGCGAGACGTTTCCCCAACTGGTTAGTATCTTGTTAGATAATTACAGGTGTGGCAAAATGCCGCTCCCAGTCAAGATGCCGTCTGGAGCCATGGCCCCACTGGACCCTGTGGACCAGCCGTCTCTGTATACACACATACTGCCTAATACCTAAATCCATATACTCATACTGAATACATACATACATTTTACATTGAATACATAATTTATAGCTGTGATAAATTATGTATTTAATATCTTTGGTGGTAATTGGTCACATGGTCACTCATACACTGTTACTAAAGTATACCCTCAATGTCACTTACACACACACGCACACACACGTCACTCACTCTCACACACTCTTACTGAAATATAAACACAATGTCACTCACACCAGTTTAGTCACATTTTATTTACACACACACACACACACACACAAACATACACAAAATAATCAGCCCCTTAGACTCCATGCTTGTGCTGTGTATGAGGAACCATTCTCCAGTCTGCAGGAAGCTGGCATTGTTTCTGCTGGGGGAGCAGGGAAGCTGTGCACAGTGAGCACAGCCTGCTTCCTGCTCCCTCCAGCATGTGTCCGGTATTTACAGGCAGGGGGCAGCCAAGATACCATTTCACATCTCGTCTTCCCGTGCCTGCAGGAAGGGAGCTGGGCTCTTAGTGACATGGAGGGAGCCCAGCGGGTAAAGCAGTTGCGCTGGGGGGTGGCTAGAGAGACGCTCACTCAGCGTTCCAGCCTCAAACACCAGCAGCCCAGCAGGAAACTTCCAGTTGGGCGCCCGCTGCAGGTCGGCACCCCAGGCGAATGTTTTATTCGCCTTATGGTGGCGCCGGCCTTGTTTATATATAATTTAGTAAAACATTATTTCTGTTCACTACAATAATATTTATTTAATTGTCAGGAATGTCTCAAACTCCTAATTTTTCATGAGGTATTCAACCCCTTAAGAACGGAGTCAAATGTACAAATTGTGATCAAAACGGAAACAAAATCTGAAATTGGAAAATATGTCTGTCCAACTGTAATTCACCTCTTTCATATTAAATGCACCCACACTTATTATATATCATTTTATTCAGGGGAACAGGGCTTTCATTTAACTTTAAATATTTAGCTATGAAACATAATTTAATATGAATAAAATATTAAAGAATGGGAGAAAATAAGATGTTTTTATTTGTTTTAGTTCTACGTGACATTTTAACTCTGAATGTCATAATACTGTTTGCTTTTACTGCAATAAAATTAGAATTACCCCCATGATGACATATCATTTGCAATAGTAGACAACCCACGGTATTGCAAATGGGGTATGTCCAGTCTTTTTTAGTAGCCCCTTGGTCACAAACACTAGCCAAAGTTAGCGTTAATATTTGTTTGTGTGTGAAAAATGCAAAAAACTAATTTGAACGCCAAGTTTGGCCAGTGTTTGTGACTAAGTGGCTATATATATATATATTTTTTTTTATCATTTTTATTTTGAAATAGGTTTATATATATAGTGATATATACATACTTATGTATATAGATATATATATTATTTTGTTCCGTTCTACATGTATTTTAATATCAATACATATATATTAATATCAAAATACAGTTAGAACGATGAGACATATATATTTGAATTTTTTTTTTGACGTATTTACATATTTTTTTAATATTATATCTAAATATATATATATAATTATTTGTTATCCTGAAGAAGGCTCCAGATGTGAGCCGAAACGTTGATGTTAATTTGATCATTTTGATATGAATTAAAAGTTATATTTTAACTATACTTCAAAGACCCTGGAGTGCATCCCGTTTACTTGGATCTCTACAAATTTTGCTGGATCTGCACCGGTCAATAGCATCATTATCACCAGGAGTGCAAGCATATTGGATTTTTTCTATAATTATATATTTAATCAATATCATTCTACGTGTTTTTAGATATTAATATATATATATATATATATATATATATATATAAAATTATATAGATGTTATACTATAATTATATATATTAATATTGAAATACACTTAGACAGTGTATGTGTAAATGTGTGTGTGTGTGTGTGTGTGTGTGTGTGTATATATATATATATATATACTTAGATCATATATAATATATATATACTGTAACGTTACTTACCTTATCCAGGGGCCGGTCGCGGTCCTCTCTTCAAACCGTGCGCGGTCCTGCTGCTGTATGACAACACATGTCATATATATGATCACTTGTCCCTGTGGACTTTTGTACGTCGGTAAAACCGACATGACTTTGAGAGATCGCATTAGAGGACACCGGTCCGGAATCATGACTGCTTTTAGAGATCAACGGACCGACAAACCTGTTGCTAAACACTTTCTAGCTAGTCAACACCATCTACCTTTACTCCGGTTTATTGCAATTGACCACGTCCCTGCACAACCAAGAGGAGGCGATAGATCCAAGTTGCTCCTACAACGTGAAGCCCATTGGATCCACTATTTAAACACAGTGACTCCGAATGGACTTAATGAAAACCTTGTTTTGTCCATGTTTCTTTAAATCAGTATACTTATAGCTATACAACTCTGTTATGTCCTAATAGTTACAACCTAGGGATCCTTAAGTAAGGTCCGTAGTTCAATATTGTTCTTTTATTTAGACTAAAGTAACTAATTTGCAATTCCCTGTCTCTATGTCATAGAGTAATATGTAGATTTCCGTTTTTTCTTCTTAATTTGTACAACCACATACATTCCCTTCTAGAGTTGGCAATCTGAATTATTATACGTTTTTGTTCTTCGTTTGTTTGTTAAATATGTGGGAATCTTCCAAAAAGAGTCTTTAAGCAATCTCTAATATATAGCATGCAGATAGTTATGCCCAGGTTCAAAAAGAATGAATGGGAATGTTTGATGTGTTTGTACATATTATTATAAATATACTATGTCCAGCTATAATATAAATATATGCCTCTAGCCCAATGCCTAAACTATGTCATACCAGTAAAAATATGCCTCACAGAATTTATGTTGGTATATAGTACAGAATGACTTTCCAACTAATTGTATCTGCTATAGCCTGATCCCGTTCTGCATTTATGTTCTATGTATATTCCTCACACTGTAATTTTTCACATTGATGTTTTCTGCACGTTTGTTTTATTTCACATGGACTTTGCACATATACAGATCTATTTATGCAGACCTCGGGATATATTGGCTTAGTCTTCCTCTCTACACACTTTTTTAGGCTTGCATAGAGTTTTCCTCCGGTTTCTTTTGAACCGGGTGATTGTTTTTACTCCTTCTACGTAGTTGCTTAGCAACTACGCTATTTACGTAACACGTCACACGCACAATCCCACGTGGTGTCTCACACTTCCGGGTTTCTCAGTCTGCCGGCTGTCCGATGATCTTACTGGTAAGCTCATTACATATTTATGTATATATGGAAAGTATGTTATACATGTCACTGTGATCTTGATAAAGACCCAGAAGGGTCGAAATGTTGATTTTTTTTCTGCTTAAACCACAGCTATGTATTAATTGGGAATGCAGTAAATAATTTTGCACTATAATCAAGACCTAGTGTGCTCCCTTTATTGCTTTTTCGTATATATAACGCGGGATTGCACCTAGGCTTATTTATATTTGAGAGTTTTTTATAAGGAGGAGTGCCTGGCTCTGGATTTTGTTTCTATATATAATATATATATATATATATATACTGTAGCATTCCTTACCTTATCCAGGGGCCGGTTGCGGTCCTCTCTTCAAACCGTGCGCGGTCCTGCTGCACGAGCCGCGCACGGCTCATCCGACGGCTTCACTAGGAAGGCGTGCAGTGACCGCGAGAAGCGGTCACGTGTCCCGCCTGAATCTAAGAGCGCGCCGCGGGTCTCGGGCGCGCTTTTAAAGAGACAGTGGGAGCCTAAATTGTCAAAAGGCTCCCATTGGCCCATGTCATGCCACACTCCCCATACACTTACCTTTTGGGGGGGTGTATATTACAGGAGCCAATCAAATTAGTTTAGAAGCTATTTAAACTTACCTCTCCCTTTACTCCCTGCCCTATCGTGGTTTCTGTTTCAGTTCCCTTTAGCGCTTGTTGTGTTCAGTTGTATTCCTTCGTTTTGACCTTGGCTTTGATTCTGACTACGTTATCTCTTTATCCTTATCTGTTCAGTTTGCCGGCTTTCTGTTTACTGTGTACCAGAACCCGGCTAGTCCTAGTTTACGCTGTCTCACTGTGCCCTTGACCTCGGATCGTTCCTGACTCTGTCTCCTCTCATATACGTCGAGTCCGGACATTCTAAGGTCCAGTAGACTTATCTCTCCTCTGTGTTGTCCTTTGTTAAGTTGAATCCTGCATGTTGGGGTATATATTCGTTACATATACACACACATACACACATATATATATATATATGGTATAACTTCCACCTATTCACCCGTGGAAAATATCGATATAAACTTAGCTTTTCGGATACTTGCTTCCCTTATGTCACCTCCCAACTTGGTGACCATATACAACTATTGCAAACTACAAAACAACCAGGGAGTCAGCTTGTATCACTAGAATATAAACAGAAAATACAACATAGTGTAATAAAATTAAAATTTAAATATCCATTTCATGCTTCAAGGTTGCACTCACAAATTGATGTGTTTTTTTCAAGCCCTCAGGTTGCCTCACCTGTAGTTAGGGGGGTTACTCCTGTTTGGTTACCACGCCAATTCCAAAATTAGGAAGTCCACACACTCCCAATGGTTGGTAAAAAAAAAAGGAAATGTATTGGCTTTGAAGTATAAAAATAAAATTAAATGCTATTACTGGTCCTACGCGTTTCGTCTCCCTTAGGAAACTTCCTCAGGGACCAAATATCAAATTACAGTTAAAACATATAATCATATACACTGTCAAAACATCAACAAGTGTACAAATAAGCCTATTTTTCCTCCCCCCTCAAACCCTTAAATATGTTCATACAAAATAGAGTGGGGTATTATCTGCTAAATACAGATCAAATGGAAAAACATAGCGTTTAACTGTGTGAGAGTAAATAAAGATGTATAATTAACAATTGGCCACTCACAAATTATAAGATGTAAAAAAGCCTTGAGTGTAATCCTTTTCTTCAATATTTTCTATGTTCATCTTCACACTCCCATCAGTAATTAGGAATATTTGCTCAAAAGAGCAAATATTCCTAATTACTGATGGGAGTGTGAAGATGAACATAGAAAATATTGAAGAAAAGGATTACACTCAAAGCTTTTTTAAATCTTATAATTTGTGAGTGGCCAATTGTTAATTATACATCTTCATTTACTATCACACAGTTAAACGCTATGTTTTTCCATTTGATCTGTATTTAGCAGATAATACCCCACTCTATTTTGTATGTATGCTGAAGACAAGAGGAAGTCTTTGGGGACCTTTTCTGAATACTTCACCTAACACAGGGAAGCTCAATTTTTTGCTTATTAATTATCACTATTTTCACTGGAGTTGTGTTCACATATTTTGTTTGTTTGCTTAAATATGTTCAAGCTGGGAGTCCATTGGTGGTGTGGTGGGCGTTGGTACACAATCCTCTTCTGATTGGGCTTCCTATCTGCAGTTGAAAGGTATCCCAGCTGTTTCCATTTCATTCAATCTTTTTTTAGCGGTTACATTTTCTTGTCCGGCTTCACTTCCGGAAGTGCGCCGAACCGGAAGTGAAGCCGGACAAGAAAATGTAATGATCTAAGTATATATTATTTATTTTTTAACTGTTTTAAACTTGTATTTTACATTTTACACCCAGCAGGGGGACTGCCTGTCATTCCAGGCAGTCCCCCTGCTGGCAATGCTGTGGACGACTATGCCGTCCATGTGATTGTGAGGTTCTCGCAATTACATGGACCAGTAGGGCAAGATCGGAAGCAGGGGGACTCCCTGGGATGCCAGGTGAGTCCCCCCACCGCGAGCGCCGGCAACCAGGTAAGTATTAGGGACGGTGGGGACGTTCTATGCCGCCCGCTGGCATTTAGGACTGGGTCCCCAAGGACGGCATAGAACGTCCGCCGTCCTTAAGGGGTTAATAATAAACAATTGTATTCATACATAAAGTAGGTCAGTAATATGTCCAGATTTAAAATACTAAAATTAATATGTTACAATGATATATAATCTCTGTTTTTTTTTTTTTTTACCCAGTCTCCATACTTGTTCATACGCCAAATATAGTGTATCCATCCATGCCTTTTTAAGTTTCACTGACTGGGTGCAATACTAGGCCTGATTTAATGCCATGCATTATAGGAATGCTGTGCACAGTGAAAGAGGGTTGAAATAGCAATGTTACCATGGGGACCAGGACAAGTTTTCAAAGACTGAAAGAGTGTGAATTGCAGATAAGCTGGTGAGGAGATTCAAGGAATTTCCATAGGAAGAATTCTAGAGGTCATCATGCCCAACCTCCAATTTTGGATTTCCTTTCCATTTACACAAGATACACTCAATTTTAAAAAGGAACAATTGCCTGTAATGGGACAAATGTTAGTGTAGCTGGGTGCATGCTCACGGTCATTCTTAGTGTAGTGGTACTATAAGACAGGTATAGCCTTTGGTTAACTCTGTATATAGATAAAAACTGTGGGAATCAAACAGAATCTTCATAATAAAATGTATCTTTAATCACCTCCTAAAGTATTATTTCCAAATTATGTTTTAGGTGAATATTTGCTCAAATGGAAGCAAAAATGAAAAAAACAACAAAAAAAAGGAGTTATCAACTAATTGTAAGTTATGCAGCATGAATGAACACCCTCCATAATAATTGTGTGAGTCATTATGAGAAGTCATACTCACCCACCCCACCCAACACCCCCATCCTGATAATCGATGGAATATACACACTATAGGGTTCATGCAAGAAGATTAGGAGCTTCAAAAATGAATATTACTTGGGGTAAAAAAAAATACCAATATGTGAAGAAGTATTGGGTAGTTTTAAGTCAACAACACAATATATGAGATTTCTAGCAGATTACAGCTGGTAGAATAGTATGGTTTAATATTTAGGCAGGTTATAGAAAAAAGGTTATTTTAAAGCCAGTTGATTGTCTTTACCACAGTTAATTATTGGTGTTATATTTTTAAATATATATTTGACTTTATCTTTAAACAGAAAACTAGGTTTGGTGGGATAACAAAAAAATTGCATATTTTTTATGCTGACTTGTTGACTTTTGGTTAATAAGGAAAGGTTTGTTTAGTGATTTACACAATATATTGCAATGTTAAGGACAATCAAAATTTGAGGTCAGGTTAAATTTAGATAGTGAGAAACTAGAAACCAATTTCTAATCAAAAAATCTAATAGCAAAAACAGAATAATATTGCAGTACTCCAGTTTAATAAATAATGCATCGTTTAACCTCCACAGTGATCATGTGCAACTTTTGCCCATAAAAAAAATGGATTGATGAATGAGGTCTCAGAAAGATAGAGGTGCTGGATTTTCTAAGTTAAAACCTATGTTTTAAGCTCGCTACACACACTCTTGATAAATAAATAATATTTTTTTTACATTGAAAATTAAGATTTTCTCGCTCCTAGACTATTTCATTTAAGTTTCCCTCCACAAGGTTTATACTATGTTTACATTACACATTTCTTCTTAAAAAGTAATTATAATGCTAATATGACAGATACTGTCTGTTTCTAATTAACATATTACATATAATTACTTTTCTCCACCCACTGCTTGAACACTGACCAATAGAAATCTTCACACCTATTAACATGACATAGGCTATTGGTGGGATACTCAATTTGCATTTAATTAAGGGAGGGGTTTATGGTTTAGTCAGGGCAGTTCTCCTATAAAAGACCATTAGCAGGCTTACAGCCTTCAGAATTTGTCTTCTTGTTGGTTTAGCAGGAACCTCTTGAAGACATTGGACTCCAGGAGAAAATTTCCATGTGTTGAACTTGTGAAAGAGATCACGTTTGCCATATTCCAAAGTGATATCTCAACCCAAAGTTGTTTGTAAGATTTTAAAGGTAAGATCTACACTTCCTTATAAACTGATACATGTCTGAATGGAGTGTGATATGTAGATAAATTGCAAAGAGTAGGTTAAAATAGTAGAGATGTAAACAGTCTACAGCTCCTCTAGATTGAAATTTGGTAATTTTCTATACAACAAAATTTGTTTAAAGAAACTAAAACCTTATATTTTAGTATTTGGTTAAACAATTAGATGTTCAGGGAATAAAATGTACATGATTGTTATTCCTGTTGGATGAATAACATTTGGTTCTCCGTATATGTTGGACTAAATGTCACGTAAGTCTCAGCCAACCTATAACGTGATTGAAAGTTGTATTACACAGTAGGTGGAGAGATAAATGTTTTAATGTGTAGCTTGGTTTGTAAAACTGGTTCTGTCCTTTAATTCATAGCATATAATTCATTTGGGGTTAGTCAGGACACTCTGGATCTGGAATACCAACAGACGTTGGTTCAAAATTTGATTTGGTTAAAAGAACAATTCAATGTATTAAATACTGTTTATTGAATTATACATTAAATATACAATTTGCATTTATTATTAAAAAAATCTATATAAAGTTCTACCTACTTTTACATTTAATGTCTTGATTACATTATACACCTGCCATCTGTTATACAGTCTCTCTAGTCGTATTAAAATATTCCTTAGGGCTATTAACACACCCTAAAAATGCATTTTGCTATCTTTGTACCACTTTCTGGAGGCATCTATCTTTACTTATAAAAGATTATAAAAAAGCAGTTTTTAAAACTAATATTTTGCACCCTCAGGTCTACGCTTCAGATCTGAGTAAAGAACCTGCCTTCCAGCTCATTGCAATGGAAAACACATCCGAAAACCAAGAGATCCAGATGATTCCAGAGCAGTACCAGGTTCTTGAAAAGCTTGGAGAAGGGACCTTTGGTCAAGTTTTACTGGCTCATGACAAGCTAGCAGGTACAGACTGTTTCATTAACCCCAAAGCCTTTGTTGGCACACGTGTGTTAATCTAATAACATACAGTATCTAGAATAGTTAATGGCTATAATAACGTGTACTTTAAGCAGAAATTTCACTTTTTGCAAAACCTAGTGGCCACCTAAAAGTTAGTTTTTTTTTTTTTTTTATTAGTTTTTTTATTTGTTTTTTTTGTCTTTTTATTTATATTGTATATCTTGCTGTACTGGCACAGCCAAAACAATAGGCAAATTAAATTAATTTCAAGTGTCGCATGCACACACACAGGACTCGGAAAGAAATATTGGAGCACTTAAAGAGAACTGTCTTAATAGTATTACATTTAACATCCTCATGTCACTCCCGACTCATTAATGTTACTATAGTTGATTGTTTTTCTGAAAATGGTTTTAATATTTGTCTTGATAATGTTTACAAGGTCGATCAGTGGCGCTAAAACTGATGAAGAAAGAAAGAACCCACCAAGATGACTTTGTCAAGGAATTCAAGGTTGCGGTCTATCTGTCTCATCACAGGGGTATCATTACAACCTACCCCTACTTCTTTGATACCCTGAAACACTATGTCTACGTCCAGGAGGTGGCAACAGCAGGGACCCTCGAATCCATTATTGTTGAGAAGGTAAGGAGCATAAGCTGTATAATTGCTCCTCATTAGTCTCAGTGGTATTTTACAGCAGATTAGTAACAATGAATCGTCTTGTTAGAATATCTATGCTACTTTAGGCATGGGCAACTTGATACCCTATACCTTATGTATGTACTATAACAATAACTGGCATTGGATATTTGCTGTAATTGTATATCATCAAGAACAGGAGGGCCGCTGGTTACCAACACCTGTCCTAGCTGCATCTTAGTTTGGTTAAATCATTATCAATGTTCAAGTTGAATTCATTGAAAAAGTTGAAAACTTTAATTTTAAAGTTTTAATAAACACAGCCATCTCCATAAAACATATAAAAAGAGCTTAATTACATTTACTGTCAACTCTTGCCTACAATTGAAATAGCTAAAATTAATATTCTATTTTCAGCAGCATATATATTTTAGAACTTTAATTATGGCATACATTGATAATTCAACATTGCATGTGTAAATCACTGCTTACAACACAATATTTGAGGCATACGTTTGCTAGAGGAGAGTTATCAGCTGACCTATTAAAATAATGATTTTGAGAATGATATTGGTAAAAGATTTTTATTTTTGGCTCTACTGAATATTTTACTTAATATACTGACATTTTTTTTTCTCTAATATTTTAGGTTGGGTTACCAGAATACATTGTGAAGCGTTGTGCTGCTCAGATCTCCGAAGCATTGTTTTTCATTCATAATCAAGGGTTGGTGCATAGAGACCTGAAACCAGACAACATCTTGCTTATGGATAAAGAATGCCACAACATCAAGATCGGAGATTTTGGTCTAACAGAACGTTTTGGTAGATTCATCCCATCGATGTCTCATATAATACCATACATGGCACCTGAGCTTTCTATTCTGGAACCTAACCAATATCTACACTTGAGTCCAAGTATTGATGTCTGGGCATTTGGAGTCACTCTGTTTGTAGCTCTCACTGGCTGCTTTCCATGGCTGGAAGCTGTAAACAAAGACCATAAATTCCAGATATTTGCAAGCTGGAAAACATATGGCGAGTTAGACGCTCCCCCTGTTACCTGGCAGAGTTTCACCAGGGAAGCATTGGTTATGTTTTCCAGTTTACTTTCACTGAATCCTTCCGTTAGAATGTCTGGTGGCATTGTTTACAATTACCTGCATGTACCATGGAGATACAAAGAGCTGAATATTAATAGGTGAGAGGTTTAAGCTCTTTGTCAGCCAAGGACAGGAAGCAAAAGCAATGGAAGAGCTTACAGATGTCATGACACTTATATATGGATATCAAGTGTAGTAAAAGGGCCTCATGTCTTCGAGGATGCCGTGTACATGTACAGTGAACGTGAAGGTAGGTTTGTATTTAATTATTTGTTTATTTATAAAATATTTTACCAGAAATAATACATTGAGATTTCTCTCATTTTAATGTATGTCCTGGGCCCACTAACCCTACATCGTTACAACAGGGTACAATAGAATATTCAAAATAATATTAATACATATATAAATTTAATACAGAACAGGTAAGAAATGTAATCAACCATTATTACAGGTTCATTCTGTTTTGAGATATGTAAAGAAGGATTTCTTAAGGATTTTAGGCTGGGAGGGGATTTGAAAGTGTCCGGAAGGTTATTCCATAATAGCAGTGCTCTGTAGGAAAAAGAGGAACGTAACATTTTTATTTTGTATTTAGGTAGACTACTTAAAGTACTGGTACTGAATCGGAGGTTATAGAAGGTGGGAACAGCCGGGGAGAGCATTCTGCTCAGGTAGGGTGGGAGCTTTCCAAAAAAGCTCTTAAACACAAGGCTGAAAAGATCAAGGTTCCTGTCTGAATTCCAGCAATAGCCAATTTAGCTTTTATGATGTCACAATGGTTGGTCATGTCATAACAGTGTAGCAAAAAGCAGCAGGATGAGTTTTACAATGTAGAAAGTTTATGAAGGTGGATTTGTGATACAGGTGCATACACTACATCCCCACATAGTGTATATCAGTGTGTGTCTTAACCATCCTTTAGCCCCTCTCTCATCCATTTTTAAATACTTCTAAAATTCTGCTTAAAAATAGGAGTAATCACATTACCCATCATTTCATAAATATTTAAATAAACATTTTTTTCTACAATCTGTCCAATAATTTAACATATACCTCCCCCCCTCCTTTTATCTTTATTAGGGGATGGGTGGGGTGGTATAAAATTTAACATAATTGGATATACCCGTTAAGGAAGATTTTAAAGAAATTAATTCCCATATAAAAGAATGCATCCATAAATAAACTGGTTTATTCATGTATCTTGTGCATAGACATAGATAGAGTTCTAGTATGTGTGAATTCTGCTTTATACTAGAATTTTCATATATTTTATCTTGTTTTAATTTTTCCTTAATAAAGTTAATTAAGATTTGATAAAAGTTTATTAGTTACAAGCACTTTAATCATATCCACTCTTCCCCTTTTTTCTACATGCCCACTGAATGACATGAACAAAGGACTATTCACAGCCAATCGGGCAGTGAGTGACGTGGAACGCATACATCATCGCTTCCATGACATAATTACGTGAACGGGTGTGGACTTACAAGCACATGGGCTTGGGTACCCAGAACAAAGTGGGATCACATCGAAAAGGGCGGAACCCTGAACCAAATAGAACCAAATAGGAGTAAATCTATATCAGCTGAAAAAAAAATAGGAGCCATAGAAAGCATTGATGGATCAATTGAGAGGTTTATCTGAGACTTGAGGGTCTTGACATCTTGCCAGGTTATTATTCCAGCTGGGTACCTGTTGACTGGTAGGGCATATGTATTGATGGCTTGGATCTTGTTCTTGCCATTTAGCTGGGACTTCAGGACCTCTCAGACTCTCTGGAGGTACTCTGATGTTCTCCTTGCCTCTTCCTCATGGTTGCCATGTTCTTGTGGTACCCCCAGGTACTTGTAGATATTCTCCACATCACTTTTCTTCGCTATCTGTCACACTGCTGATCTGGGGAGACCTCGTGCACGGTCGGCATGACAGCATGTCCGCACTCGATCAGCGTGGACACACTAAAGCTAAGCTTACCTCTTGCCAGTTCTCCCTCCAGTCTCCATGGTAGATCGGGTGGAAATCATGCTGGCATTCTCAAAACCGCTGGTCGCTTCCAAGGGCCTCAAATGAAATTTTTTACGCTAGTGACACGGATGTGCGTGCATCATCACATCATCGGTGTTGTGATGGACTGCCTGCCACCCCGACTGGGTGGGTCCATCAATCAAAGCTTCCTAGCTGACTGTCACAGTTCTCACCAGTTAGACAGACAGCCAGACGTGGTCGCTCCTGGAGTTCCCAACAGGGGACTTGAACCGGGGAACTTCTCAGTCCTAGTCCTGCTTTCTGCCTCTGAGCCACAGCAGCTTTATACAGTGACTACTGATTCCGGTCCTGTTCATCCTGGCATGGCTACTACACCGGGGGCTGCACCTTGACTTGGCTGTGTCTCACCTGACTCTGATCGGTCATCAGCAGGGTATTTAAACCCAGCCTCACCCTGTGCTCAGTGTCAAGTCTTTGATCTTGTGATCCTGTTTCGTACCAGTGTTCCTGTTTCATCTGCTTCGTATTATTGACCCCGGCTTCTGACTACGTTTATCCTGACCTCTGGCATCCTTTGACCTCGGCTATCCCTCGACTATCCTGCTGGTTCAGTCCTTGCCTGTACTGCGTATTGGTACTTTATCCTGCACAGACCCACAGGCCGGGTGAATTCTTACCTGACCACCTTGGCCTGTGGCTGTCTGCAAGGGTGAGCAACATATCTGCGCTACAGACTCCCAACTCAGGTAAGACCCTGACAAAAGACTTGACCAATATGGAGTCCGCAGAGATGTGCTCACCCTCGCCCCAGCAAGTGTCCAGCCTGGCCCAGACTGTTTCGGAGCTGCAGCAAGAAATTTTATTTCTTAAAGGCGCAGTACATCCAGCCCCGGAACCAGCTTATCCAGAACCGTTTGTCATCATGCCCGACCGATTTGATGGTAGCCGCACGTCCTTTCAGTCATTCAAGATGGATTGCGAGGTGTTGTTTTCATTAAAGCCTCAAACTTATGCCACAGAATTCATCAGGGTCAGAGCGGCTATCAACCTGTTGTCTGGACGCATCAAAGTTTGGGCTCACCAAATGTTGCAGACGAAGAGTCCTGTCCTTGTCAGCTGGGAATCCTTTATTACTGCTATGGACTCACAATGCAAGACCACTATGCCCAAGCCAGCTCCACGTACTAAAAAATCGCGGAGTCTTCATAACCAAGGAACCGAGTACCATCACCACACCCCAGTGATGCCCCCTTATGATCCAGTTCCCAGGAAAACTCCAGAGGTATCCTGTGTTCCACTTGACCCTGAGGAACCTATGCAATTAGGACTTGTCCACTGCAAAGTGACACCTAGGGAAAGGGACCGAAGGAGAAGCCATGGCCTGTGATATTACTGTGGAGAAAAAGGGCATTTCATCACGCTTTGTCCTGTTTGCCCTCCTAGACTTCCAGCTCTCCGACTGGGTACTAATTTCCTTCATCCTGTGTACACCGCATACCAGCCTAAAAAGCTACATGGGAGCCGTTTTTCTTGCCCATGCTTGGCTTCCATGGGAGAAACTACACCCCCTGCTCCAGAGCCACCTGCATCTACTGCCGAAGTTACTTCCTGTGGTACCACCACTACTTCCTGTCCACCTGAAAAGGATTTACCTGTGGATTGTGCCATTGCTTCTAATGGCACTACGGTCCGTAAAGAAGACCTTGAAATGTTCGAAAAAGCATTGTTAGCTACGAACACTGCTCCTGCCGAAGTTGTGGAAGTGCTTGCCACCTGTACCCGGAACCTAAAAAACCTGGACAGTTCTTCAGCCGTACCAGAAGCTGGTACTGGGAAATCCCAAGCAATTAAGGGATTCCACACTGAGGACTTTGACTATGGGGACTCACTGGATTCTGATAGTGACCTTGGAGAGGTGTATTATTACGATGGAGAACCTACTTACGCCCGGAGGTCGTTTTTAAAGGGGGGGGGGGGGTACTGTCACGGTTCTCACCAGTTAGACAGACAGCCAGACGTGGTCGCTCCTGGAGCTCCCAACAGGAGACTTGAACTGGGGAACTTCTCAATCCTAGTCCTGCTTTCTGCCTCTGAGCCACAGCAGCCCCCTGGCATGGCTACTACACCGGGGACTGCACCTTGACTTGGCTGTGTCTCACCTGACTCTGATCGGTCATCAGCAGGGTATTAAAACCCAGCCTCGCCCTGTGCTCAATGTCAAGTCTTTGATCTTGTGATCCTGTTTCGTACCAGTGTTCCTGTTTCATCTGCTTCGTATTATTGACCCCGGCTTCTGACTACGTTTATCCTGACCTCTGGCATCCTTTGACCTCGGCTATCCCTCGACTATCCTGCTGGTTCAGTCCTTGCCTGTACTGCGTATTGGTACTTTATCCTGCACAGCCCCCGTGCACAGACCCACAGGCCGGGTGAATTCTTACCTGACCACCTTGGCCTGTGGCTATCTGCAAGGGTGAGCAACATATCTGCGCTACAGACTCCCAACTCAGGTAAGACCCTGACACTGACGCTGAGGACCATAAGCACAACACCGGGCACCGTAGCCCCTATCCTGCTCTCAGTGGGAAGAGAGTATAGCTGATAACCCAATTATCTCCAGGCAGGAAAAAAAAAACATTTCTACAAAGTCCCAAAAGTACCCCAAAACACAATATCCCCACAAATGTCACATCCCCTGATAGCCCTGATCTGGCTGACCAACATATCCAAAAATCACTCAGATCAGTTCAGGGGTTCAGGAATACCCTGGAAGTCACAGGTCTACTTTGGGGATTCGAAGTAAAGTTCTAAATGCCGAACATAGCCGTTTGTGAGTACAGTCAGTGTATTTCTTTTGTTTGGGAGTTTCTTCTTACCGAACGTCGTTCGACTCCCGTTCGAATAGCCTAACATCCCCGGAAGGTAAGCATTCAGCGACGTTCGCGCACTTGAGTGAACAATTTGAGTTCCATGCACTCGATGACCAAACACCACTCATTGTTGTCACGCCTTATGATGGCCGCCACCATACCATGGGTCTTCCCAGGACCAATCTATGATGTCTCTCCAGTTGTAGGGCTATAGGTCTGGATCTGCCAACCAGCTCTCTTGCTCTGCCTGCAGGGTAAATTGGGGCCGACTTGAGCTGAGCAGGTGCTGGTAGTCCTGCTCCAGATCCCATTCCAGGGTGGCCAGATGGATCAGGTCTGGCCCTAGGTCGCCAGCTCTAGGGAGATTCAGTATAGCCTCCCTGTGGTTATGTATGACCCAAAAACGTGATACTGTAGCACTAGTGATGTCCCGAACGGTACGCTGGCGAATAGTTCCTGGCGAACATAGCATGTTCGCGTTCGACACCGTGTGCGAACACATGCGATGTTCGGTCCGCCCCCTATTTGTCATCATTGAGTAAACTTTGACCCTGTACCTCACAGTTAGCAGACACATTCCAGCAAATCAGCAGCACACCCTCCCTATCAGACCCTCCCACCTACTGGACAGCATCCATTTTAGATTAATTCGGAAGCTGCAACCATTTTATTTTATTTTTTCAATTTTTTTTTTTTAGTGCATATAAATGTTACAAGCAGATACTCCCCCCAGGCACCCTGTGTTACTGCAGATACTCCCTCCAGACATTATGTGTTACTGCAGATACTCCTCCCAGATACTCTGTGTTACTGCAGATACTCCCCCCAGCCAGAAGAGGACTCAGCCGAGGAGGTTATGGAAGAGGATGGAGTAGGAGGAGTAGAGTAGAGTAGGTGGCAGCAGGCCTGCCTGCAAGTCGTGGCGGTGTCACCAACTCCTCTGCAGAGCCACGCATTCCATGCTTGGCAGCCGTCAGCAGGTTTACCCAATGTGCAGTGTAGGTGATATACCTGCCCTGACCATGCTTTGCAGACCAGGTATCAGTGGTCAGATAGACCCTAGCCCCAACACTGTGTGCCAGACATGCCATTACTTTCTTTTGCACAATCGAGTACAGGTTGGGGATTGCCTTTTGTGAAAAGAAATTTCGGCCGGGTACCTTCCACTGAGGTGTCCCAATAGCTACAAATTTTTTGAATGCCTCAGACTCCACCAGCTTGTATGGTAAAAACTGGCGGGCTAATAGTACAGACAAGCCAGCTGTCAGACGCCGGGCAAGGGGGTGACTTTCTGACATTGGCTTCTTACGCTCAAACATGTCCTTGACAGACACCTGACTGTGGGCAGATGAGCAGGCCTGACACACAGACGCTTGGAGACAACTAACTGCTATTCAATCTATAACAGTGAAAGTTTTTTGGTTTTTAAATGCAAGCTATTAGGACACCATATATGAGTGGCAAAGTACACTGGCAGAGGTCTGCAGAGCACACGCTGAAGGCCTGACACACCCGCTTTAACCCCTTAAGGACACATGACATGTGTGACATGTCATGATTCCCTTTTATTCCAGAAGTTTGGTCCTTAAGGGGTTAAGGACACTGACTGCTATTAGCTTACACTGAAAAACGTTTTTTCTTTGTAAAAGCACGCTATAGAGACACCAGATATGAGTGGCAAAGTACACTGGCAGAGGTCTGCAGAGCACACTCTGAAGGCCTGACACCCAGACGCTTGCAGACAACTAACTGCTATTCAATCTATTACAGTGAAAAATAATTTATTTTTAAATGTCAAGCTTAAGCTATTGTGACACCAGATATGAGTGGTGGCACTGGGCAAATGGGCACAGTATCCACTGAGCCTGACACAGAAGCTGGCAGGCAGGCAACTGCAATTACATTACACAAAAAAAAAAGCAGACTGATGTTCTAGCCCTAAAAAGGGCTTTTTGGGGTGCTGTTCTTACAGCAGAGATCAGATGAGTCCTTCAGGACTGTAGTGGACACTGAATACCCTAGCCTAGCTATCAATTTCCCTATCTAATGAGCAGCAGCTACACTTTCCCTCCTCTCAATAAGCATGCAGCTTCAGAATGAATCTAAAATGGATGCTGAGAGGGAGGTGGGAGGGTGTGGAAGGGAGGGTCTGCTGCTGATTTGCTGGAATGTGTCTCCTGACCGTGAGGCACAGGGTCAAAGTTTACTCAATGATGACGAATAGGGGGCGGATCGAACCGCGCACCCCCCCTCTCCTTACCTGTCTCGGCAGCCTCCTGTCCTGGAGCGTTGGCTCTTCCTCTCTCCTCTGCTGCTTCAGGCTTTGGGTGCAGTTGCCGGATCTGTCCAGCAGGTGGCGTCTGAAGCTCCAGTTGCCATGGGAACTTCGCTGTAGGTGATGAACTCCTTTTTTCATGCTGCTGTCTGTTCTATGGTGCCGCCAGCGGTTCCTGGGGTGCCGTCAGGTAAGTAATGTTTTCCTGTGCTGGCTGGGGCGTCTGCGCTATGCTGGTTCATGTTGGGTTTATAAAAAAAAAAAAAAATAGATAAATAAAAAAAAAAAAAATGAATTTTCTAAAACCTAAACAAAAAAAAACCAAACAAACAAAAAAAAAATAATCAAAGAGTAGCGGTCAGCCGCGCTCAGTGTAGTACTCTACTGGTGCGACAATGCGTCCACCGGTGGGTGGGGGTCAGTGCGCTTGGTCCTTAGCGCGGCAATTGGAGGGGAGTTGGGCCTCTTCCTCATTGGGGGCTGCGCCTCCTCTCCCCTGCGCACTCTCGCAAGGTATTCCCCTTTGGCTCTTGGGGGGTTGCTCTTCCCTTGGGGCACTAGGGGGGGTAGGACTCGGGCGGCAAAGATCTATAGTTCCGTTATGGGAAATTCCTAATACATTGGGAATTGGGTTTGGGGTTCACTATTTTGGAGAGCGTGGTTGGGGAGCGGGCTGTGCGGCGTGGCGCTGTTTTGTTACCAGGACACCACTTGGGCTGCATGTCATACTTATGGCGGCCTGGGTTGGTGGCGCTATGAAAAACATTTCTTCAGCGCCTTGCGGGTTTGCCCTCTGTAGTGTGGGATCAGATGGACTTAGGCCCCTGGCTCTCCATCGTAAGCCGCCCGGCGGCGGCGTTTGTCCTCCTTTCCTGGGGGGCGGCTCTGCCCCAGCGGCCTTGCAGCAACGGCCAGGTTGTTGCAGGGAGTTGAACGTCAGCCTATGTAAGTGGGGTGGGTCATGCTGTTTGAAGCTCAAATGCTCCCATCGTGGTGGGGGCTCACTCTGCCTCCTGCTGTTTCAAGAGGGGTAAGTACGGGGAAAAAGGGGACATGGGGGCGCAGGGCAGCGACGCCAGTGCTCGTAAGTGCGATGTGCCCATGGCTCAACCGCTACTGGAATTGGCAGGCCATGGGGCTCCTGCTGGAGGGGGTCACCCGAGGCTTCGGGATCCCTTTCTCGGAGCGCCCGGCTTCGGGGCGGTGTGGACCTTAAAGGAAAGGTTAAAAGATCTTCGTATGTATAGATTGGTGAAAGTCGAGACGGGGAAATACTTAAGGGGAATCAATACAATAGGGAGGAGACTATGTTTAAAAGAAGTAAAACTTCCGCAATAAGAATACATAATCTTAAATTAGAGGGGCGAAGGTTTCACAATAATACCCGGATGTATTACGTTAACGGAAGGGTAGTGGATGCGTGGACTAGCCTTCCTGCTGAAGTAGTAGAGGAGTCTAAGTGGGTGTGGGATATGCGTGAGGCTGTCCTACCTATAAGATAAGGCCAGGGACTAATGTCAGTGGTTAGGAAATTGGGCTGACTGGATGGGCCGAATGGTCCTTATCTGCCATCACATTCTATGTTATGTTTCTAAGTCTGTGCTCGAATTCCCGCAGATGGTGCTGGATAAGCTCCTGCGGGAGGTAGCTTTGGGGTGGTTCGTGGGGTCAGTTGAGGCCCTGTCGCTCCCCAAGTTCTCTTGGAGCACGATAAGACAGTGGGGCCCAGTGACGTGCCTTAGCTCCTTGGGTATCGAAATTGACTCTGTGGCCATGGAGTGCTGGCTGCCGCGGGTTGAGGTTGAGAGTGTGTGGCGATGGCTAGGGGTCTGGGGAGGCAAGCTGCAGTCCCTGTTAGGGAGGTTATCTTCCGCTGCTAGATCAGGCCCATGGGGCAATTGTCCCGCAGGCGCCTGGTGGCCGCTACTACCGGGACTGCAGTATTTTATCCGGCTCTGGAGGTCTGGGTTTTCTTCCTGACCGAGTATATTGGAAGGTCACCTTGGCAGGCACCGGAGGTGTCCAGTTCGGACTTGCCCCTCTAAACGGACGCGGCTGACTGGATGCTCTGTCTGGTTGGGGCGATTCTGGGCTGGCTTTGTCTGGCTCTGTCTGGTTGGGGCGATTCTGGGATCGCGCTGGTGTGCTGACATGGTTGGAGGCGTGGTCCGCCTCCGACTTGACCAGGAATTCTTGCCTTCCTGGAGCTTTTCCATTGTGGTGGCATTGGATTTGTGGGGTCGATAGCTACAGGACCGTCGGGTCGTTATTCACTGTGCCCACCTCGGGGTTGTCCAGGTGATTAGCCAGCTCTCGGCCCCCCCCCCTTTTCTCTTTTGGCACTTCCCCTGCTCCAGCGTCTGGTGCTCCGGTGCCCGTGTCTTCATGTGTCGTGTAGGTCGGGTTCCTCTTGGGCCAAAGTACTCCAGGGTATGGGTGAAATGGCAGGCGCGGGAGTCAGAGGTGGGTGTATTTGCGGGTTCGCCTGTTCGTTACAAGGTCTGTTGTGACTGCTGGAGCGTTTGGGTTTCGGCGGATATGTCGTCCTCCAGGGTGTCCTTGCGCGTGTCCAGTTTAGTTTTCTGGTTAAGTCCCAGGGTTGGGTGGCTGTCGCCACGGAGTTTCTGGTATGGCATGCGGTGTAGGGCCCGTGCAGGGGTCGGTTTTTGTGGATCCAAAGAGGCCGGTTTTGGGGGCCCTATGGGCACAATTGTGCCAGGTGCTCCCAGAGGTATGCCTCGTCGTTTCTTCATTTCTTTGGGGCCATGAGGATTGGGGTATTGGTGGGTCCGAACTGGTCAGCAGGTAGGGGAGGATTCTGTTTGTGGATGTCCGGGATGGTCAGGACCTGGTGTCCTTCAAGACTCGTCCATACAAGACCGACATCCTTTGCAAGGGCAGGTGGGTCCCGCTGGCAGCGGTGCCAGGATTGGACGCCTGTCTGGTCTGGGCGCTCAGGGAGTCCGCGGTACGGCCGTACCTGGCTGGCCCAATCGTGGTATACGAGGAGGGGAACTTCCTCTCCCATTTCAATTTGTTTGGCGGTCATTCTTTCCGCATTGGCACTGCGACGGAGGCCTCTCGGCTGGGTATGCTGAATCGGGATGTGCGGAGGATAGGAAGGTGGGACTCTAGGAGATTTGTTCCGGTGTGCGGGACGCTGTTTTGCTCCGTTGATTGTTTTTTCCTTCTCGGGGCGGATGATTGAGCACTCGACGAGGAACTATTGGCGGCAAGCATACATCTGGAGTGCATAGGAGTGCTGCCGCAAAGGGTTTATCCGTTGGGTTTCACGGTTCGTTATAGGGGTTTTGGGGATGCCCATTTCATCAGGTTTTGAGAAGGAGGCGGCAGATTGGTTGCGGCCGGATGGGGTTCATTTGTCTGGGGTCGGGCTCAACCGTTTTAATCTGGCCATTCGAGAGACGGTGGAACAGGCCATGGTTGGTTTGTTTGGGGTCCCCCGCTGATTTTAGGCTTAAAACAGCGGGGTTGTGGCGGGGGTGTGTCCTTGCCAAATAAGGGATGGTTTGGTAGATCAGATGAAAATGGGGGATAATGGCCGGGTCTCATCCTCCCCTGTCTCTTATGGTGAACCTGGAGGAGGTACCAGGTTGGACGTGTCCCCACTGGGTTGTAAGTCGACCAGTGGGGAGCATTATGGTTGGGCCCCACCGAGTGGGTGGGGAGCCCTGAAAAGGAAGATGTTTTTATTATGCCGAGGGGGGGAGGTGAGAGCCTTGGGGAAGTTAGATTGGCAAGGACGGTTTCTTTGGTTACTGTATGACTATATGCTAATTGTTTATGTTAATTTATGATAATTATTATTTGGTTATATGTTAAAAGGAGTTATACAGTATTTGGTTGTGTTAATAAATGCTGTGGCCTGTTTTCTCCAAGAAGTTGTCTGTCGTTATTTGAAAGGGTAAGTTATGGTTTTATGGGGGATGAAGGGAATCCCCCTATGCCCACTAAGTACATACATGAAACTGTTCACATCAATAAAGAAAATGGCTACTGTGCACAATGTAAGTTGCATTAGAAATCCATAACATGAAAATGTAAAATTCATAACATGCAGCCTGCTATGACAATATAAAACACATTTCTTTATATTATTAATGTTATTAATTCATCCATTAACCCCTTAAGACCGCAGCCAAATGTACAAGTTGTGAACCAAAAAAAATGTAAACAAACCACAGATTTTGACTATATGTCTGTTCAACAATAATTTACCTCTTTCATATTAAATGCACCCACACTTATTATATATCATTTTGTTCAGGGGAAACAGGGCTTTCATTTAACATCCAATATTTAGGTATGGAACATAACGTAATATGAATAAAATATAAAAAAATGAGAGAAAATATGATTTTTTTTAAATTTTCTTAGTTCTATGTGACATTCTAACTGTGAATGTCATAATACTGTTTGCTTTTACTGCAATAAAATACACATATTTGTATTCAGCGATGTCTCACGTGTAAAACAGTACCCCCTATGTACAGGTTTTATGGTGTTTTGGGAAGTTACAGGGTCAAATATAGCATGTTACACTTTTCAGTTTTTTCACATTGAAATTTGCCAGTTTGGTTATGTTGCCTTTGAGACTGTATGGTAGCCCAGGAATGAAAATTACCCCCATGATGGCATACCATTTGCAAAAGTAGACAACCCAAGGTATTGCAAATGGGGTATGTCTAGTCTTTTTTAGTAGCCACTTGGTCACAAACACTAGCCAAAGTTAACGTTAATATTTGTTTGTGTGTGAAAAATGCAAAAAACTAATTTGAAAGCCAATTTTGGCCAGTGTTTGTGACTAAGTGGCTACTAAAAAAGACTGAACATACCCCATTTGCAATACCTTGGGTTGTCTACTTTTGCAAATGGTATGCCATTATGGAGGTAATTCTTATTTCTGGGCTACTATACGGTCTCAAAGCCAACGTAACCAATCTGGCGAATTTCATTGTGAAAAAACTGAAACGCAAGCCTTATATTTGACTCTGTAACTTTTGAAAACACCATAAAACCTGTACATGAGGGGTACTGTTATACTCAGGAGACTTTGCTGAACACAAATATTTGTGTTTCAAAACAGTAAAAAGTATGACAGCAAAAATATCGTCAGTGTAAGTGCCGTTTGTGTGCGAAAAAGGCAATAAATTTCACTTTCCCTGACGATATCATTGTTGTAATAAATTTTACGGTTTTGAAACACAAATATTTGTATTCAGCGATGTCTCCCGAGTAAAACAGTACCCCCCATGTACAGGTTTTATAGTGTCTTGGAAAGTTATAGGGTTAAATATAGTGCTAGCAAATTAAATTCCCTATACTTTCGGCCTCGGTTGTTAGGCAGGTCCCGCTAATTGTAATTAATTAGGATACCTAATTATGTAAAATTATTACATAAATATATATATGTAAAATTATTATATATACACGTGTGTGTATATATATATATATATATATATATGTATATATATGTATATAATTTTTTTACTATTATTTTTATTTATATATAGGTATACATATAGTGATGTATACGTATATACTTGGGTATATTATTTCGTTCTACGTGTATTTTGATATCTATATATATATATATATCTATCTATATATATATATATATATATATATATATATATATATATATATATATATAGATAGATATATATATATATATATTATCAAAATACAGTTAGAACGAAATTACACACATATATATTTTTAATTATTTATTTTTTTATTTTAATTTTTTTTACGTATTTACATATTTTTTTATTATAATATATATATATATAATTATGTATATATTTAATCAATATCCTTCTACGTGTATTTTGATATTAATATATATATATATATATATATAATTATATATATAAATATTAAAATACACTTAGTGTATGTGTAAATGTGTGCGTATATATATATATTATATATAGATCATATATATAATATATATATATAAATGATGTAAGTGTATTTTATTTTTAACTCTAATTTATTTATTTTTTTACATTAAGGGGTTAATAGGGGAGGAGAGGGGCAGAGACAGTGTCAGCCAGTGATTTTACATCACTGGCTGACACACAGGATCAGTGATCACAGTGACAGGCTGTCACTGTGATCACCTCCTGCAGATCGCGGTAATTGGCCACAGGGGGAGTGCCTGGGTGGCCAGGCATGCCCCCCACCGCGATCTGCAGGGGGATCCTGCCTGCAGTTACTATGTGTCAGCCAATAGGCTGACACATAGTAACCTCTGATCACAGTGACAGGCTGTCACTGCGATCAGATCGCAGGGAGAGGCTGTCTCTGCATTCAGATCGCAGAGACAGCCTCTCCCTGCGATCATACTCTGCAGATCGCGGTCACTGACCGCAGGGGGACTGCCTGGGGGGCCAGGCATGTCCCCCGACCGCGATCTGCTGCAGAGAATTCCGCCGGCTCCATGTGTCAGCCGATTTTAAAATCGGCTGACACATGGTAAATACCGATCGCAGTGACAGCCTGTCACTGCGATCGGAAGCTGCAGTCCGCGGTCCCCAGGCACAGGGGGGCTGCCTGGGGGGCCAGGCATGCCCCCCGACCGCGATCTGCAGCGGCCATGTTCCGCCGGCCACGTGGGGCTGAAGACCGCCCAGGACGTACTATGCCGTCCTGCGGCGTTTAGAGCCACCAAAATAAGGACGGCATAGTACGTCCTGCGGTCTTAAGGGGTTAAGAGATGAGTTTTATATTGTCATGGTAGACTGCATATAATGAATTTTACATTGTCATGGCAGTCTATTGCAGCTAGCGCAGCAGCCATTTACATTGTTGGAATAATGGAATAGTAGCCATTTTCTTTATTGGTGTGAACTGTTCCAACCCAGAAATACCTGGGGTATTGAATCATTGCAGGTTTAAACTGACAGGTTCAGTGACAGGTTTTTATAATAATGACCATCATCCATTTTTAACTCTCCAAGTCATTCAGTCACATTATCCCACACCTACATCGATTGTTGAAGTGAGTGTGGACTGAATGGGTTGGGTGAATAATGCTAGTGTGACTGAATGACTTGGAGAGTTAAAAAATGGATGATGAGCATTATTAAAAAACAAAAACAGTTTATGTTTTGAAAATGCCCATCATCCATTTTTAAACACTTCAAGTCATTTAGTCAGATTACATGCAGACCACACTACCCTAGTTGATGGCATTGGCGGATCCAGGGGGGGGGCAACGGGGCAATTGCCCCCCCCGAGAAAATATTGCTGCCTGAGGCTCTCCCCTGCCGGCCCACGTAGGGCTGGTGCTATCCAAGCACCAGCCCTGCTGATTGCCTGCACGGACCGGAGATCAGTGATCTCCCTCCCCGGCCCACACAGGCAGATTGCTGGGGCGGCCGGCAGGGGAGGGAGTGAGAGAGAGAACCCGGGGGAGCTCTTACCTGCAGCTCCGCCGGGTTCTCCTCTCGCGAGCACGGAGCGTTACCATGGCAACGCTCCGTTCTCGCGAGAGTGAACTCTAGCCTGAGCTGCAGGTTAGAGTTCACTCCCCCACTAGAACCACCAGGGAATGGAAGAGAAAGCAATGTCTCCCCCTCCCTCAGCAAAGGTAAGAAGGGAGGGGGGACATTAGCTTTATTTATTTAATTATTATTTAATAATGAAAACAAAAAAATATATATTTTATCTGCCCCCCTATCCCCTCACACACTGCACCACACAGCCCCCCCTACCTGCACAGCCCCCCCCTTACATACACAGCCCCCCCTTACATACACAACCCCCCCTCTTACCTACACAGCCCCCCCTTACCTACACAGCCCCCCCTTACCTACACAGCCCCCCTTTACCTACACAGCCCCCCTTACCTACACAGCCCCCTTACCTACACAGCCCCCCTTACCTACACAGCCCCCCTTACCTACACAGCCCCCCCTTACCTACACAGCCCCACCTTACCTACACAGCCCCCCCTTACCTACACAGCCCCCCCTTACCTACACAGCCCCCCCTTACCTACACAGCCCCCCTCTTACATACACAGCCCCCCTCTTACATACACAGCCCCCCTCTTACATACACAGCCCCCCTCTTACATAAACAGTCCCCCCTTACATAAACAGTCCCCCCCCTTACCCACACCCCCCTTACATACACAGCCCCCTCTTACACACACAGCCCCCCTTACACACACAGCCCCCCTTACACACACAGCCCCCCTTACACACACAGCCCCCCCTTACACACACAGCCCCCCCTTACACACACAGCCCCCCCTTACACACACAGCCCCCCCATACACACACAGCCCCCCCATTCACACACAGCCCCCTCTTACACACACAGCCCCCTCTTACACACACAGCCCCCCCTCTTACACACACAGCCCCCCCCTTACACACACAGCCCCCCCCCTTACACACATAGCCCCCCTTACACACATAGCCCCCCTTACACACACACACAGCCCCCCTTACACACACACACAGCCCCCCTTACACACACACACACAGCCCCCCTTACACATAGCCCCCAATACACTCACTGCCCCCCATACACACACACAGCACCCCTCACACAAAAACACACTGCGCCACTCACGCACAAACACACTGCTCCCAATACACACACTGCACCATTTACACACAAACACACTGCTCCCAATATACATATTGCTACCCCATACATACACTGCACCCCTCTCACACACGCACTACCCCTTCATACACATACTGCGACCCTCACACACACTGCACCCCTCACACACATACACACTACAACCCCTATCCCGGCAGACATGGGTAAGTTATCAAACATTTTTTTAAACAGTTTGACTAATTACTCTGGGAGGGCGCCACAGCAACTCCTGGCACCAAAACCACTACAGAGAGCTGTAGTGGTTATTGTGCCTGGATTGTTTCTTAAAATAATCTGCCAGTGCCCCTCCCGAGATTAGCTTCTGGATCCGCCACTGGTTGATGGGGGAATGCAAATGGGACTGAGAGACTTTGAGTCTCGTGTCATCTGACCTCTGCCCTCAGTTTGCCGGTGCTATCTATGTCCCCAGACAGCTTGACGACGGTGTGGCGGTGCCTTCTCTGTCCCCAAACAGCAGGCAGGTTATGAATGAGGAGCAAATATAAAGCCCTATGTCCCTTTTTATTTGTGTCCAGTATATGAACAGTGTATTTTTCAATTGTGTTTAAAATGCAATGTCCCTATTCAGAAATAATAATAGTGCAGTGCTATTGGCGGCCTTGCATAATGATGATTTAACATGCAATTTACATTTATTATTAAAATGGGCCCTGTCTTTGAAGCCACAGCACAGACAAAACGAAAAAGCCCTGACAGATGCTTATCGGGCCAACCTTGTTATCAATTTAAGAGGTATGAGGGGATAAAATTTAGAATAGTATTTTTAGCTTTATATGGTTTGTTTTTCTATTTGAAATTGAAATCTGGTTGCAGGGGCAAGTCCCGTGGTTGCAGTTTAGTTTAGGGGCTCAAGATCTTTAGATCTTTAGATATATATACACACACGTTTTATAATTGCCCCCCCCTAAATATGAATGCTGGAGACGCCACTGTGCCCAACCTCATTTCCTAGCAGAACCAAAGCTCAACCTGGAGACGCCACTGTGCCCAACCTAATTTCCTAGCAGAACCAAAGCTCAACCTTTTTCGTGACGGAGGCCGTACTGCATCGAATATAGAAAATCTCTATTTTATTTCAGTTCTTGTGTTTGCAATATATTTAAGATTCTGCTAAGACTTATAAAATTAAAAAATGTATGTAGATTTTAGTGAGATTCTCTACAGTTTCTTGGACTGAAAATGTAAATTACTTGATATTTACCACATCAGAATTATAAAATTCTCTGTAAATTGAATAAAATTAGCACAAGAAACAGTCACTCCAAGATCTAGTTTATAAAACAATAAAAAGAAACTGCTGTTTATTGGACAACAAAATCTGTTAATATGGGCGACGCCAAAACATAATATAATGGGTTGGGGGTAATTTGAATTCAATGAGTCACACAGTTTCAATTCAGCCTAATATTCTAAATTAACCAGCTAACTCAGTTGTAATGCAAATACATCTGGAAAAATAAAGTGCATTACATTTCATATCACACCCGACCCTTTAATCAATGAAGTTGCAGATAAGAATGATTGAATATTCAAATAGTTACTATTATATTCTAAAAATACATCTGCATTAGTTATTTGTCATTTCTAAAGACAGATTTGTGTTTTCAGTAATCACTATACCGAGCATTGCGGACCCCACTTTTAATATACACTATATTTATATACAGGCGGTCCTAGCCTGCCCTGGTGAAGGGACTGAATGGGAAATGCGAGACGTTTCCCCAACTGGTTAGTATCTTGTTAGATAATTACAGGTGTGGCAAAATGCCGCTCCCAGTCAAGATGCCGTCTGGAGCCATGGCCCCACTGGACCCTGTGGACCAGCCGTCTCTGTATACACACATACTGCCTAATACCTAAATCCATATACTCATACTGAATACATACATACATTTTACATTGAATACATAATTTATAGCTGTGATAAATTATGTATTTAATATCTTTGGTGGTAATTGGTCACATGGTCACTCATACACTGTTACTAAAGTATACCCTCAATGTCACTTACACACACACGCACACACACAATGTCACTCACTCTCACACACTCTTACTGAAATATAAACACAATGTCACTCACACCAGTTTAGTCACATTTTATTTACACACACACACACACACAAACATACACAAAATAATCAGCCCCTTAGACTCCATGCTTGTGCTGTGTATGAGGAACCATTCTCCAGTCTGCAGGAAGCTGGCATTGTTTCTGCTGGGGGAGCAGGGAAGCTGTGCACAGTGAGCACAGCCTGCTTCCTGCTCCCTCCAGCATGTGTCCGGTATTTACAGGCAGGGGGCAGCCAAGATACCATTTCACATCTCGTCTTCCCGTGCCTGCAGGAAGGGAGCTGGGCTCTTAGTGACATGGAGGGAGCCCAGCGGGTAAAGCAGTTGCGCTGGGGGGTGGCTAGAGAGACGCTCACTCAGCGTTCCAGCCTCAAACACCAGCAGCCCAGCAGGAAACTTCCAGTTGGGCGCCCGCTGCAGGTCGGCACCCCAGGCGAATGTTTTATTCGCCTTATGGTGGCGCCGGCCTTGTTTATATATAATTTAGTAAAACATTATTTCTGTTCACTACAATAATATTTATTTAATTGTCAGGAATGTCTCAAACTCCTAATTTTTCATGAGGTATTCAACCCCTTAAGAACGGAGTCAAATGTACAAATTGTGATCAAAACGGAAACAAAATCTGAAATTTGAAAATATGTCTGTCCAACTGTAATTCACCTCTTTCATATTAAATGCACCCACACTTATTATATATCATTTTATTCAGGGGAACATGGCTTTCATTTAACTTTAAATATTTAGCTATGAAACATAATTTAATATGAATAAAATATTAAAGAATGGGAGAAAATAAGATGTTTTTATTTGTTTTAGTTCTACGTGACATTTTAACTCTGAATGTCATAATACTGTTTGCTTTTACTGCAATAAAATTAGAATTACCCCCATGATGACATATCATTTGCAATAGTAGACAACCCACGGTATTGCAAATGGGGTATGTCCAGTCTTTTTTAGTAGCCCCTTGGTCACAAACACTAGCCAAAGTTAGCGTTAATATTTGTTTGTGTGTGAAAAATGCAAAAAACTAATTTGAACGCCAAGTTTGGCCAGTGTTTGTGACTAAGTGGCTATATATATATATATTTTTTTTTATCATTTTTATTTTGAAATAGGTTTATATATATAGTGATATATACATACTTATGTATATAGATATATATATTATTTTGTTCCGTTCTACATGTATTTTAATATCAATACATATATATTAATATCAAAATACAGTTAGAACGATGAGACATATATATTTGAATTTTTTTTTTGACGTATTTACATATTTTTTTAATATTATATCTAAATATATATATATAATTATTTGTTATCCTGAAGAAGGCTCCAGATGTGAGCCGAAACGTTGATGTTAATTTGATCATTTTGATATGAATTAAAAGTTATATTTTAACTATACTTCAAAGACCCTGGAGTGCATCCCGTTTACTTGGATCTCTACAAATTTTGCTGGATCTGCACCGGTCAATAGCATCATTATCACCAGGAGTGCAAGCATATTGGATTTTTTCTATAATTATATATTTAATCAATATCATTCTACGTGTTTTTAGATATTAATATATATATATATATATATATATATATATATAAAATTATATAGATGTTATACTATAATTATATATATTAATATTGAAATACACTTAGACAGTGTATGTGTAAATGTGTGTGTGTGTGTGTGTGTGTGTATATATATATATATATATACTTAGATCATATATAATATATATATACTGTAACGTTACTTACCTTATCCAGGGGCCGGTCGCGGTCCTCTCTTCAAACCGTGCGCGGTCCTGCTGCTGTATGACAACACATGTCATATATATGATCACTTGTCCCTGTGGACTTTTGTACGTCGGTAAAACCGACATGACTTTGAGAGATCGCATTAGAGGACACCGGTCCGGAATCATGACTGCTTTTAGAGATCAACGGACCGACAAACCTGTTGCTAAACACTTTCTAGCTAGTCAACACCATCTACCTTTACTCCGGTTTATTGCAATTGACCACGTCCCTGCACAACCAAGAGGAGGCGATAGATCCAAGTTGCTCCTACAACGTGAAGCCCATTGGATCCACTATTTAAACACAGTGACTCCGAATGGACTTAATGAAAACCTTGTTTTGTCCATGTTTCTTTAAATCAGTATACTTATAGCTATACAACTCTGTTATGTCCTAATAGTTACAACCTAGGGATCCTTAAGTAAGGTCCGTAGTTCAATATTGTTCTTTTATTTAGACTAAAGTAACTAATTTGCAATTCCCTGTCTCTATGTCATAGAGTAATATGTAGATTTCCGTTTTTTCTTCTTAATTTGTACAACCACATACATTCCCTTCTAGAGTTGGCAATCTGAATTATTATACGTTTTTGTTCTTCGTTTGTTTGTTAAATATGTGGGAATCTTCCAAAAAGAGTCTTTAAGCAATCTCTAATATATAGCATGCAGATAGTTATGCCCAGGTTCAAAAAGAATGAATGGGAATGTTTGATGTGTTTGTACATATTATTATAAATATACTATGTCCAGCTATAATATAAATATATGCCTCTAGCCCAATGCCTAAACTATGTCATACCAGTAAAAATATGCCTCACAGAATTTATGTTGGTATATAGTACAGAATGACTTTCCAACTAATTGTATCTGCTATAGCCTGATCCCGTTCTGCATTTATGTTCTATGTATATTCCTCACACTGTAATTTTTCACATTGATGTTTTCTGCACGTTTGTTTTATTTCACATGGACTTTGCACATATACAGATCTATTTATGCAGACCTCGGGATATATTGGCTTAGTCTTCCTCTCTACACACTTTTTTAGGCTTGCATAGAGTTTTCCTCCGGTTTCTTTTGAACCGGGTGATTGTTTTTACTCCTTCTACGTAGTTGCTTAGCAACTACGCTATTTACGTAACACGTCACACGCACAATCCCACGTGGTGTCTCACACTTCCGGGTTTCTCAGTCTGCCGGCTGTCCGATGATCTTACTGGTAAGCTCATTACATATTTATGTATATATGGAAAGTATGTTATACATGTCACTGTGATCTTGATAAAGACCCAGAAGGGTCGAAATGTTGATTTTTTTTCTGCTTAAACCACAGCTATGTATTAATTGGGAATGCAGTAAATAATTTTGCACTATAATCAAGACCTAGTGTGCTCCCTTTATTGCTTTTTCGTATATATAACGCGGGATTGCACCTAGGCTTATTTATATTTGAGAGTTTTTTATAAGGAGGAGTGCCTGGCTCTGGATTTTGTTTCTATATATAATATATATATATATATATATATATACTGTAGCATTCCTTACCTTATCCAGGGGCCGGTCGCGGTCCTCTCTTCAAACCGTGCGCGGTCCTGCTGCACGAGCCGCGCACGGCTCATCCGACGGCTTCACTAGGAAGGCGTGCAGTGACCGCGAGAAGCGGTCACGTGTCCCGCCTGAATCTAAGAGCGCGCCGCGGGTCTCGGGCGCGCTTTTAAAGAGACAGTGGGAGCCTAAATTGTCAAAAGGCTCCCATTGGCCCATGTCATGCCACACTCCCCATACACTTACCTTTTGGGGGTGTGTATATTACAGGAGCCAATCAAATTAGTTTAGAAGCTATTTAAACTTACCTCTCCCTTTACTCCCTGCCCTATCGTGGTTTCTGTTTCAGTTCCCTTTAGCGCTTGTTGTGTTCAGTTGTATTCCTTCGTTTTGACCTTGGCTTTGATTCTGACTACGTTATCTCTTTATCCTTATCTGTTCAGTTTGCCGGCTTTCTGTTTACTGTGTACCAGAACCCGGCTAGTCCTAGTTTACGCTGTCTCACTGTGCCCTTGACCTCGGATCGTTCCTGACTCTGTCTCCTCTCATATACGTCGAGTCCGGACATTCTAAGGTCCAGTAGACTTATCTCTCCTCTGTGTTGTCCTTTGTTAAGTTGAATCCTGCATGTTGGGGTATATATTCGTTACATATACACACACATACACACATATATATATATATATGGTATAACTTCCACCTATTCACCCGTGGAAAATATCGATATAAACTTAGCTTTTCGGATACTTGCTTCCCTTATGTCACCTCCCAACTTGGTGACCATATACAACTATTGCAAACTACAAAACAACCAGGGAGTCAGCTTGTATCACTAGAATATAAACAGAAAATACAACATAGTGTAATAAAATTAAAATTTAAATATCCATTTCATGCTTCAAGGTTGCACTCACAAATTGATGTGTTTTTTTCAAGCCCTCAGGTTGCCTCACCTGTAGTTAGGGGGGTTCCTCCTGTTTGGTTACCACGCCAATTCCAAAATTAGGAAGTCCACACACTCCCAATGGTTGGTAAAAAAAAAAGGAAATGTATTGGCTTTGAAGTATAAAAATAAAATTAAATGCTATTACTGGTCCTACGCGTTTCGTCTCCCTTAGGAAACTTCCTCAGGGACCAAATATCAAATTACAGTTAAAACATATAATCATATACACTGTCAAAACATCAACAAGTGTACAAATAAGCCTATTTTTCCTCCCCCCTCAAACCCTTAAATATGTTCATACAAAATAGAGTGGGGTATTATCTGCTAAATACAGATCAAATGGAAAAACATAGCGTTTAACTGTGTGAGAGTAAATAAAGATGTATAATTAACAATTGGCCACTCACAAATTATAAGATGTAAAAAAGCCTTGAGTGTAATCCTTTTCTTCAATATTTTCTATGTTCATCTTCACACTCCCATCAGTAATTAGGAATATTTGCTCAAAAGAGCAAATATTCCTAATTACTGATGGGAGTGTGAAGATGAACATAGAAAATATTGAAGAAAAGGATTACACTCAAAGCTTTTTTAAATCTTATAATTTGTGAGTGGCCAATTGTTAATTATACATCTTCATTTACTATCACACAGTTAAACGCTATGTTTTTCCATTTGATCTGTATTTAGCAGATAATACCCCACTCTATTTTGTATGTATGCTGAAGACAAGAGGAAGTCTTTGGGGACCTTTTCTGAATACTTCACCTAACACAGGGAAGCTCAATTTTTTGCTTATTAATTATCACTATTTTCACTGGAGTTGTGTTCACATATTTTGTTTGTTTGCTTAAATATGTTCAAGCTGGGAGTCCATTGGTGGTGTGGTGGGCGTTGGTACACAATCCTCTTCTGATTGGGCTTCCTATCTGCAGTTGAAAGGTATCCCAGCTGTTTCCATTTCATTCAATCTTTTTTTAGCGGTTACATTTTCTTGTCCGGCTTCACTTCCGGAAGTGCGCCGAACCGGAAGTGAAGCCGGACAAGAAAATGTAATGATCTAAGTATATATTATTTATTTTTTAACTGTTTTAAACTTGTATTTTACATTTTACACCCAGCAGGGGGACTGCCTGTCATTCCAGGCAGTCCCCCTGCTGGCAATGCTGTGGACGACTATGCCGTCCATGTGATTGTGAGGTTCTCGCAATTACATGGACCAGTAGGGCAAGATCGGAAGCAGGGGGACTCCCTGGGATGCCAGGTGAGTCCCCCCACCGCGAGCGCCGGCAACCAGGTAAGTATTAGGGACGGTGGGGACGTTCTATGCCGCCCGCTGGCATTTAGGACTGGGTCCCCAAGGACGGCATAGAACGTCCGCCGTCCTTAAGGGGTTAATAATAAACAATTGTATTCATACATAAAGTAGGTCAGTAATATGTCCAGATTTAAAATACTAAAATTAATATGTTACAATGATATATAATCTCTGTTTTTTTTTTTTTTACCCAGTCTCCATACTTGTTCATACGCCAAATATAGTGTATCCATCCATGCCTTTTTAAGTTTCACTGACTGGGTGCAATACTAGGCCTGATTTAATGCCATGTATTATAGGAATGCTGTGCACAGTGAAAGAGGGTTGAAATAGCAATGTTACCATGGGGACCAGGACAAGTTTTCAAAGACTGAAAGAGTGTGAATTGCAGATAAGCTGGTGAGGAGATTCAAGGAATTTCCATAGGAAGAATTCTAGAGGTCATCATGCCCAACCTCCAATTTTGGATTTCCTTTCCATTTACACAAGATACACTCAATTTTAAAAAGGAACAATTGCCTGTAATGGGACAAATGTTAGTGTAGCTGGGTGCATGCTCACTGTCATTCTTAGTGTAGTGGTACTATAAGACAGGTATAGCCTTTGGTTAACTCTGTATATAGATAAAAACTGTGGGAATCAAACAGAATCTTCATAATAAAATGTATCTTTAATCACCTCCTAAAGTATTATTTCCAAATTATGTTTTAGGTGAATATTTGCTCAAATGGAAGCAAAAATGAAAAAAACAACAAAAAAAAGGAGTTATCAACTAATTGTAAGTTATGCAGCATGAATGAACACCCTCCATAATAATTGTGTGAGTCATTATGAGAAGTCATACTCACCCACCCCACCCAACACCCCCATCCTGATAATCGATGGAATATACACACTATAGGGTTCATGCAAGAAGATTAGGAGCTTCAAAAATGAATATTACTTGGGGTAAAAAAAAATACCAATATGTGAAGAAGTATTGGGTAGTTTTAAGTCAACAACACAATATATGAGATTTCTAGCAGATTACAGCTGGTAGAATAGTATGGTTTAATATTTAGGCAGGTTATAGAAAAAAGGTTATTTTAAAGCCAGTTGATTGTCTTTACCACAGTTAATTATTGGTGTTATATTTTTAAATATATATTTGACTTTATCTTTAAACAGAAAACTAGGTTTGGTGGGATAACAAAAAAATTGCATATTTTTTATGCTGACTTGTTGACTTTTGGTTAATAAGGAAAGGTTTGTTTAGTGATTTACACAATATATTGCAATGTTAAGGACAATCAAAATTTGAGGTCAGGTTAAATTTAGATAGTGAGAAACTAGAAACCAATTTCTAATCAAAAAATCTAATAGCAAAAACAGAATAATATTGCAGTACTCCAGTTTAATAAATAATGCATCGTTTAACCTCCACAGTGATCATGTGCAACTTTTGCCCATAAAAAAAATGGATTGATGAATGAGGTCTCAGAAAGATAGAGGTGCTGGATTTTCTAAGTTAAAACCTATGTTTTAAGCTCGCTACACACACTCTTGATAAATAAATAATATTTTTTTTACATTGAAAATTAAGATTTTCTCGCTCCTAGACTATTTCATTTAAGTTTCCCTCCACAAGGTTTATACTATGTTTACATTACACATTTCTTCTTAAAAAGTAATTATAATGCTAATATGACAGATACTGTCTGTTTCTAATTAACATATTACATATAATTACTTTTCTCCACCCACTGCTTGAACACTGACCAATAGAAATCTTCACACCTATTAACATGACATAGGCTATTGGTGGGATACTCAATTTGCATTTAATTAAGGGAGGGGTTTATGGTTTAGTCAGGGCAGTTCTCCTATAAAAGACCATTAGCAGGCTTACAGCCTTCAGAATTTGTCTTCTTGTTGGTTTAGCAGGAACCTCTTGAAGACATTGGACTCCAGGAGAAAATTTCCATGTGTTGAACTTGTGAAAGAGATCACGTTTGCCATATTCCAAAGTGATATCTCAACCCAAAGTTGTTTGTAAGATTTTAAAGGTAAGATCTACACTTCCTTATAAACTGATACATGTCTGAATGGAGTGTGATATGTAGATAAATTGCAAAGAGTAGGTTAAAATAGTAGAGATGTAAACAGTCTACAGCTCCTCTAGATTGAAATTTGGTAATTTTCTATACAACAAAATTTGTTTAAAGAAACTAAAACCTTATATTTTAGTATTTGGTTAAACAATTAGATGTTCAGGGAATAAAATGTACATGATTGTCATTCCTGTTGGATGAATAACATTTGGTTCTCCGTATATGTTGGACTAAATGTCACGTAAGTCTCAGCCAACCTATAACGTGATTGAAAGTTGTATTACACAGTAGGTGGAGAGATAAATGTTTTAATGTGTAGCTTGGTTTGTAAAACTGGTTCTGTCCTTTAATTCATAGCATATAATTCATTTGGGGTTAGTCAGGACACTCTGGATCTGGAATACCAACAGACGTTGGTTCAAAATTTGATTTGGTTAAAAGAACAATTCAATGTATTAAATACTGTTTATTGAATTATACATTAAATATACAATTTGCATTTATTATTAAAAAAATCTATATAAAGTTCTACCTACTTTTACATTTAATGTCTTGATTACATTATACACCTGCCATCTGTTATACAGTCTCTCTAGTCGTATTAAAATATTCCTTAGGGCTATTAACACACCCTAAAAATGCATTTTGCTATCTTTGTACCACTTTCTGGAGGCATCTATCTTTACTTATAAAAGATTATAAAAAAGCAGTTTTTAAAACTAATATTTTGCACCCTCAGGTCTACGCTTCAGATCTGAGTAAAGAACCTGCCTTCCAGCTCATTGCAATGGAAAACACATCCGAAAACCAAGAGATCCAGATGATTCCAGAGCAGTACCAGGTTCTTGAAAAGCTTGGAGAAGGGACCTTTGGTCAAGTTTTACTGGCTCATGACAAGCTAGCAGGTACAGACTGTTTCATTAACCCCAAAGCCTTTGTTGGCACACGTGTGTTAATCTAATAACATACAGTATCTAGAATAGTTAATGGCTATAATAACGTGTACTTTAAGCAGAAATTTCACTTTTTGCAAAACCTAGTGGCCACCTAAAAGTTAGTTTTTTTTTTTTTTTTTATTAGTTTTTTTATTTGTTTTTTTTGTCTTTTTATTTATATTGTATATCTTGCTGTACTGGCACAGCCAAAACAATAGGCAAATTAAATTAATTTCAAGTGTCGCATGCACACACACAGGACTCGGAAAGAAATATTGGAGCACTTAAAGAGAACTGTCTTAATAGTATTACATTTAACCTCCTCATGTCACTCCCGACTCATTAATGTTACTATAGTTGATTGTTTTTCTGAAAATGGTTTTAATATTTGTCTTGATCATGTTTACAAGGTCGATCAGTGGCGCTAAAACTGATGAAGAAAGAAAGAACCCACCAAGATGACTTTGTCAAGGAATTCAAGGTTGCGGTCTATCTGTCTCATCACAGGGGTATCATTACAACCTACCCCTACTTCTTTGATACCCTGAAACACTATGTCTACGTCCAGGAGGTGGCAACAGCAGGGACCCTCGAATCCATTATTGTTGAGAAGGTAAGGAGCATAAGCTGTATAATTGCTCCTCATTAGTCTCAGTGGTATTTTACAGCAGATTAGTAACAATGAATCGTCTTGTTAGAATATCTATGCTACTTTAGGCATGGGCAACTTGATACCCTATACCTTATGTATGTACTATAACAATAGCTGGCATTGGATATTTGCTGTAATTGTATATCATCAAGAACAGGAGGGCCGCTGGTTACCAACACCTGTCCTAGCTGCATCTTAGTTTGGTTAAATCATTATCAATGTTCAAGTTGAATTCATTGAAAAAGTTGAAAACTTTAATTTCCATAAAACATATAAAAAGAGCTTAATTACATTTACTGTCAACTCTTGCCTACAATTGAAATAGCTAAAATTAATATTCTATTTTCAGCAGCATATATATTTTAGAACTTTAATTATGGCATACATTGATAATTCAACATTGCATGTGTAAATCACTGCTTACAACACAATATTTGAGGCATACGTTTGCTAGAGGAGAGTTATCAGCTGACCTATTAAAATAATGATTTTGAGAATGATATTGGTAAAAGATTTTTATTTTTGGCTCTACTGAATATTTTACTTAATATACTGACATTTTTTTTTCTCTAATATTTTAGGTTGGGTTACCAGAATACATTGTGAAGCGTTGTGCTGCTCAGATCTCCGAAGCATTGTTTTTCATTCATAATCAAGGGTTGGTGCATAGAGACCTGAAACCAGACAACATCTTGCTTATGGATAAAGAATGCCACAACATCAAGATCGGAGATTTTGGTCTAACAGAACGTTTTGGTAGATTCATCCCATCGATGTCTCATATAATACCATACATGGCACCTGAGCTTTCTATTCTGGAACCTAACCAATATCTACACTTGAGTCCAAGTATTGATGTCTGGGCATTTGGAGTCACTCTGTTTGTAGCTCTCACTGGCTGCTTTCCATGGCTGGAAGCTGTAAACAAAGACCATAAATTCCAGATATTTGCAAGCTGGAAAACATATGGCGAGTTAGACGCTCCCCCTGTTACCTGGCAGAGTTTCACCAGGGAAGCATTGGTTATGTTTTCCAGTTTACTTTCACTGAATCCTTCCGTTAGAATGTCTGGTGGCATTGTTTACAATTACCTGCATGTACCATGGAGATACAAAGAGCTGAATATTAATAGGTGAGAGGTTTAAGCTCTTTGTCAGCCAAGGACAGGAAGCAAAAGCAATGGCAGAGCTTACAGATGTCATGACACTTATATATGGATATCAAGTGTAGTAAAAGGGCCTCATGTCTTCGAGGATGCCGTGTACATGTACAGTGAACGTGAAGGTAGGTTTGTATTTAATTATTTGTTTATTTATAAAATATTTTACCAGAAATAATACATTGAGATTTCTCTCATTTTAATGTATGTCCTGGGCCCACTAACCCTACATCGTTACAACAGGGTACAATAGAATATTCAAAATAATATTAATACATATATAAATTTAATACAGAACAGGTAAGAAATGTAATCAACCATTATTACAGGTTCATTCTGTTTTGAGATATGTAAAGAAGGATTTCTTAAAGGATTTTAGGCTGGGAGGGGATTTGAAAGTGTCCGGAAGGTTATTCCATAATAGCAGTGCTCTGTAGGAAAAAGAGGAACGTAACATTTTTATTTTGTATTTAGGTAGACTACTTAAAGTACTGGTACTGAATCGGAGGTTATAGAAGGTGGGAACAGCCGGGGAGAGCATTCTGCTCAGGTAGGGTGGGAGCTTTCCAAAAAAGCTCTTAAACACAAGGCTGAAAAGATCAAGGTTCCTGTCTGAATTCCAGCAATAGCCAATTTAGCTTTTATGATGTCACAATGGTTGGTCATGTCATAACAGTGTAGCAAAAAGCAGCAGGATGAGTTTTACAATGTAGAAAGTTTATGAAGGTGGATTTGTGATACAGGTGCATACACTACATCCCCACATAGTGTATATCAGTGTGTGTCTTAACCATCCTTTAGCCCCTCTCTCATCCATTTTTAAATACTTCTAAAATTCTGCTTAAAAATAGGAGTAATCACATTACCCATCATTTCATAAATATTTAAATAAACATTTTTTTCTACAATCTGTCCAATAATTTAACATATACCTCCCCCCCTCCTTTTATCTTTATTAGGGGATGGGTGGGGTGGTATAAAATTTAACATAATTGGATATACCCGTTAAGGAAGATTTTAAAGAAATTAATTCCCATATAAAAGAATGCATCCATAAATAAACTGGTTTATTCATGTATCTTGTGCATAGACATAGATAGAGTTCTAGTATGTGTGAATTCTGCTTTATACTAGAATTTTCATATATTTTATCTTGTTTTAATTTTTCCTTAATAAAGTTAATTAAGATTTGATAAAAGTTTATTAGTTACAAGCACTTTAATCATATCCACTCTTCCCCTTTTTTCTACATGCCCACTGAATGACATGAACAAAGGACTATTCACAGCCAATCGGGCAGTGAGTGACGTGGAACGCATACATCATCGCTTCCATGACATAATTACGTGAACGGGTGTGGACTTACAAGCACATGGGCTTGGGTACCCAGAACAAAGTGGGATCACATCGAAAAGGGCGGAACCCTGAACCAAATAGAACCAAATAGGAGTAAATCTATATCAGCTGAAAAAAAAAATAGGAGCCATAGAAAGCATTGATGGATCAATTGAGAGGTTTATCTGAGACTTGAGGGTCTTGACATCTTGCCAGGTTATTATTCCAGCTGGGTACCTGTTGACTGGTAGGGCATATGTATTGATGGCTTGGATCTTGTTCTTGCCATTTAGCTGGGACTTCAGTACCTCTCAGACTCTCTGGAGGTACTCTGATGTTCTCCTTGCCTCTTCCTCATGGTTGCCATGTTCTTGTGGTACCCCCAGGTACTTGTAGATATTCTCCACATCACTTTTCTTCGCTATCTGTCACACTGCTGATCTGGGGAGACCTCGTGCACGGTCGGCATGACAGCATGTCCGCACTCGATCAGCGTGGACACACTAAAGCTAAGCTTACCTCTTGCCAGTTCTCCCTCCAGTCTCCATGGTAGATCGGGTGGAAATCATGCTGGCATTCTCAAAACCGCTGGTCGCTTCCAAGGGCCTCAAATGAAATTTTTTACGCTAGTGACACGGATGTGCGTGCATCATCACATCATCGGTGTTGTGATGGACTGCCTGCCACCCCGACTGGGTGGGTCCATCAATCAAAGCTTCCTAGCTGACTGTCACGGTTCTCACCAGTTAGACAGACAGCCAGACGTGGTCGCTCCTGGAGTTCCCAACAGGGGACTTGAACCGGGGAACTTCTCAGTCCTATTCCTGCTTTCTGCCTCTGAGCCACAGCAGCTTTATACAGTGACTACTGATTCCGGTCCTGTTCATCCTGGCATGGCTACTACACCGGGGGCTGCACCTTGACTTGGCTGTGTCTCACCTGACTCTGATCGGTCATCAGCAGGGTATTTAAACCCAGCCTCACCCTGTGCTCAGTGTCAAGTCTTTGATCTTGTGATCCTGTTTCGTACCAGTGTTCCTGTTTCATCTGCTTCGTATTATTGACCCCGGCTTCTGACTACGTTTATCCTGACCTCTGGCATCCTTTGACCTCGGCTATCCCTCGACTATCCTGCTGGTTCAGTCCTTGCCTGTACTGCGTATTGGTACTTTATCCTGCACAGACCCACAGGCCGGGTGAATTCTTACCTGACCACCTTGGCCTGTGGCTGTCTGCAAGGGTGAGCAACATATCTGCGCTACAGACTCCCAACTCAGGTAAGACCCTGACAAAAGACTTGACCAATATGGAGTCCGCAGAGATGTGCTCACCCTCGCCCCAGCAAGTGTCCAGCCTGGCCCAGACTGTTTCGGAGCTGCAGCAAGAAATTTTATTTCTTAAAGGCGCAGTACATCCAGCCCCGGAACCAGCTTATCCAGAACCGTTTGTCATCATGCCCGACCGATTTGATGGTAGCCGCACGTCCTTTCAGTCATTCAAGATGGATTGCGAGGTGTTGTTTTCATTAAAGCCTCAAACTTATGCCACAGAATTCATCAGGGTCAGAGCGGCTATCAACCTGTTGTCTGGACGCATCAAAGTTTGGGCTCACCAAATGTTGCAGACGAAGAGTCCTGTCCTTGTCAGCTGGGAATCCTTTATTACTGCTATGGACTCACAATGCAAGACCACTATGCCCAAGCCAGCTCCACGTACTAAAAAATCGCGGAGTCTTCATAACCAAGGAACCGAGTACCATCACCACACCCCAGTGATGCCCCCTTATGATCCAGTTCCCAGGAAAACTCCAGAGGTATCCTGTGTTCCACTTGACCCTGAGGAACCTATGCAATTAGGACTTGTCCACTGCAAAGTGACACCTAGGGAAAGGGACCGAAGGAGAAGCCATGGCCTGTGATATTACTGTGGAGAAAAAGGGCATTTCATCACGCTTTGTCCTGTTTGCCCTCCTAGACTTCCAGCTCTCCGACTGGGTACTAAATTCCTTCATCCTGTGTACACCGCATACCAGCCTAAAAAGCTACATGGGAGCCGTTTTTCTTGCCCATGCTTGGCTTCCATGGGAGAAACTACACGACCTGCTCCAGAGCCACCTGCATCTACTGCCGAAGTTACTTCCTGTGGTACCACCACTACTTCCTGTCCACCTGAAAAGGATTTACCTGTGGATTGTGCCATTGCTTCTAATGGCACTACGGTCCGTAAAGAAGACCTTGAAATGTTCGAAAAAGCATTGTTAGCTACGAACACTGCTCCTGCCGAAGTTGTGGAAGTGCTTGCCACCTGTACCCGGAACCTAAAAAACCTGGACAGTTCTTCAGCCGTACCAGAAGCTGGTACTGGGAAATCCCAAGCAATTAAGGGATTCCACACTGAGGACTTTGACTATGGGGACTCACTGGATTCTGATAGTGACCTTGGAGAGGTGTATTATTACGATGGAGAACCTACTTACGCCCGGAGGTCGTTTTTAAAGGGGGGGGGGGGGTACTGTCACGGTTCTCACCAGTTAGACAGACAGCCAGACGTGGTCGCTCCTGGAGCTCCCAACAGGAGACTTGAACTGGGGAACTTCTCAATCCTAGTCCTGCTTTCTGCCTCTGAGCCACAGCAGCCCCCTGGCATGGCTACTACACCGGGGACTGCACCTTGACTTGGCTGTGTCTCACCTGACTCTGATCGGTCATCAGCAGGGTATTTAAACCCAGCCTCGCCCTGTGCTCAATGTCAAGTCTTTGATCTTGTGATCCTGTTTCGTACCAGTGTTCCTGTTTCATCTGCTTCGTATTATTGACCCCGGCTTCTGACTACGTTTATCCTGACCTCTGGCATCCTTTGACCTCGGCTATCCCTCGACTATCCTGCTGGTTCAGTCCTTGCCTGTACTGCGTATTGGTACTTTATCCTGCACAGCCCCCGTGCACAGACCCACAGGCCGGGTGAATTCTTACCTGACCACCTTGGCCTGTGGCTATCTGCAAGGGTGAGCAACATATCTGCGCTACAGACTCCCAACTCAGGTAAGACCCTGACACTGACGCTGAGGACCATAAGCACAACACCGGGCACCGTAGCCCCTATCCTGCTCTCAGTGGGAAGAGAGTATAGCTGATAACCCAATTATCTCCAGGCAGGAAAAAAAAAACATTTCTACAAAGTCCCAAAAGTACCCCAAAACACAATATCCCCACAAATGTCACATCCCCTGATAGCCCTGATCTGGCTGACCAACATATCCAAAAATCACTCAGATCAGTTCAGGGGTTCAGGAATACCCTGGAAGTCACAGGTCTACTTTGGGGATTCGAAGTAAAGTTCTAAATACCGAACATAGCCGTTTGTGAGTACAGTCAGTGTATTTCTTTTGTTTGGGAGTTTCTTCTTACCGAACGTCGTTCGACTCCCGTTCGAATAGCCTAACATCCCCGGAAGGTAAGCATTCAGCGACGTTCGCGCACTTGAGTGAACAATTTGAGTTCCATGCACTCGATGACCAAACACCACTCATTGTTGTCACGCCTTATGATGGCCGCCACCATACCATGGGTCTTCCCAGGACCAATCTATGATGTCTCTCCAGTTGTAGGGCTATAGGTCTGGATCTGCCACCCAGCTCTCTTGCTCTGCCTGCAGGGTAAATTGGGGTCGACTTGAGCTGAGCAGGTGCTGGTAGTCCTGCTCCAGATCCCATTCCAGGGTGGCCAGATGGATCAGGTCTGGCCCTAGGTCGCCAGCTCTAGGGAGATTCAGTATAGCCTCCCTGTGGTTATGTATGACCCAAAAACGTGATACTGTAGCACTAGTGATGTCCCGAACGGTACGCTGGCGAATAGTTCCTGGCGAACATAGCATGTTCGCGTTCGCCACCGTGTGCGAACACATGCGATGTTCGGTCCGCCCCCTATTTGTCATCATTGAGTAAACTTTGACCCTGTACCTCACAGTTAGCAGACACATTCCAGCAAATCAGCAGCACACCCTCCCTATCAGACCCTCCCACCTACTGGACAGCATCCATTTTAGATAAATTCGGAAGCTGCAACCATTTTATTTTATTTTTTCAACTTTTTTTTTTTTTAGTGCATATAAATGTTACAAGCAGATACTCCCCCCAGGCACCCTGTGTTACTGCAGATACTCCCTCCAGACATTATGTGTTACTGCAGATACTCCCTCCAGACACACTGTGTTTCTGCAGATACTCCCTCCAGACACCCTGTGTTACTGTAGATACTCCCCCCAGACACTCTGTGTTACTGCAGATACTCCCCCCAGCCAGAAGAGTACTCAGCCGAGGAGGTTATGGAAGAGGATGGAGTAGGAGGAGTAGAGTAGGTGGCAGCAGGCCTGCCTGCAAGTCGTGGCGGTGTCACCAACTTCTCTGCAGAGCCACGCATTCCATGCTTGGCAGCCGTCAGCAGGTTTACCCAATGTGCAGTGTAGGTGATATACCTGCCCTGACCATGCTTTGCAGACCAGGTATCAGTGGTCAGATAGACCCTAGCCCCAACACTGTGTGCCAGACATGCCATTACTTCCTTTTGCACAATCGAGTACAGGTTGGGGATTGCCTTTTGTGAAAAGAAATTTCGGCCGGGTACCTTCCACTGAGGTGTCCCAATAGCTACAAATTTTTTGAACGCCTCAGACTCCACCAGCTTGTATGGTAAAAACTGGCGGGCTAATAGTACAGACAAGCCAGCTGTCAGACGCCGGGCAAGGGGGTGACTTTCTGACATTGGCTTCTTACGCTCAAACATGTCCTTGACAGACACCTGACTGTGGGCAGATGAGCAGGCCTGACACACAGACGCTTGGAGACAACTAACTGCTATTCAATCTATAACAGTGAAAGTTTTTTGGTTTTTAAATGCAAGCTATTAGGACACCATATATGAGTGGCAAAGCACACTGGCAGAGGTCTGCAGAGCACACTCTGAAGGCCTGACACCCAGACGCTTGCAGACAACTAACTGCTATTCAATCTATTACAGTGAAAAATAATTTATTTTTAAATGTCAAGCTTAAGCTATTGTGACACCAGATATGAGTGGTGGCACTGGGCAAATGGGCACAGTATCCACTGAGCCTGACACAGAAGCTGGCAGGCAGGCAACTGCAATTACATTACACAAAAAAAAAAGAAGCAGACTGATGTTCTAGCCCTAAAAAGGGCTTTTTGGGGTGCTGTTCTTACAGCAGAGATCAGATGAGTCCTTCAGGACTGTAGTGGACACTGAATACCCTAGCCTAGCTATCAATTTCCCTATCTAATGAGCAGCAGCTACACTTTCCCTCCTCTCAATAAGCATGCAGCTTCAGAATGAATCTAAAATGGATGCTGGGAGGGAGGTGGGAGGGTGTGGAAGGGAGGGTCTGCTGCTGATTTGCTGGAATGTGTCTGCTGACCGTGAGGCACAGGGTCAAAGTTTACTCAATGATGACGAATAGGGGGCGGATCGAACCGCGCACCCCCCCTCTCCTTACCTGTCTCGGCAGCCTCCTGTCCTGGAGCGTTGGCTCTTCCTCTCTCCACTGCTGCTTCAGGCTTTGGGTGCAGTTGCCGGATCTGTCCAGCAGGTGGCGTCTGAAGCTCCAGTTGCCATGGGAACTTCGCTGTAGGTGATGAACTCCTTTTTTCATGCTGCTGTCTGTTCTATGGTGCCGCCAGCGGTTCCTGTGGTGCCGTCAGGTAAGTAATGTTTTCCTGCGCTGGCTGGGGCGTCTGCGCTATGCTGGTTCATGTTGGGTTTATTAAAAAAAAAAAATAGATAAATAAAAAAAAAAAATGAATTTTCTAAAACCTAAACAAAAAAAAAAACCAAACAAACAAAAAAAAATAATCAAAGAGTAGCGGTCAGCCGCGCTCAGTGTAGTACTCTACTGGTGCGACGGTGCGTCCACCGGTGGGTGGGGGTCAGTGCGCTTGGTCCTTAGCGCGGCAATTGGAGGGGAGTTGGGCCTCTTCCTCATTGGGGGCTGCGCCTCCTCTCCCCTGCGCACTCTCGCAAGGTATTCCCCTTTGGCTCTTGGGGGGTTGCTCTTCCCTTGGGGCACTAGGGGGGGTAGGACTCGGGCGGCAAAGATCTATAGTTCCGTTATGGGAAATTCCTAATACATTGGGAATTGGGTTTGGGGTTCACTATTTTGGAGAGCGTGGTTGGGGAGCGGGCTGTGCGGCGTGGCGCTGTTTTGTTACCAGGACACCACTTGGGCTGCATGTCATACTTATGGCGGCCTGGGTTGGTGGCGCTATGAAAAACATTTCTTCAGCGCCTTGCGGGTTTGCCCTCTGTAGTGTGGGATCAGATGGACTTAGGCCCCTGGCTCTCCATCGTAAGCCGCCCGGTGGCGCATAAAGGGGGTTTGTCCTCCTTTCCTGGGGGGCGGCTCTGCCCCAGCGGCCTTGCAGCAACGGCCAGGTTGTTGCAGGGAGTTGAACGTAAGCCTATGTAAGTGGGGTGGGTCATGCTGTTTTAAGCTCAAATGCTCCCATCGTGGTGGGGGCTCACTCTGCCTCCTGCTGTTTCAAGAGGGGTAAGTACGGGGAAAAAGGGGACATGGGGGCGCAGGGCAGCGACGCCAGTGCTCGTAAGTGCGATGTGCCCATGGCTCAACCGCTACTGGAATTGGCAGGCCATGGGGCTCCTGCTGGAGGGGGTCACCCGAGGCTTCGGGATCCCTTTCTCGGAGCGCCCGGCTTCGGGGCGGTGTGGACCTTAAAGGAAAGGTTAAAAGATCTTCGTATGTATAGATTGGTGAAAGTCGAGACGGGGATATGATAGACAGTTTAAATACTTAAGGGGAATCAATACAATAGGGAGGAGACTATGTTTAAAAGAAGTAAAACTTCCGCAATAAGAATACATAATCTTAAATTAGAGGGGCGAAGGTTTCACAATAATACCCGGATGTATTACGTTAACGGAAGGGTAGTGATGCGTGGACTAGCCTTCCTGCTGAAGTAGTAGAGGAGTCTAAGTGGGTGTGGGATATGCGTAAGGCTGTCCTACCTATAAGATAAGGCCAGGGACTAATGTCAGTGGTTAGGAAATTGGGCTGACTGGATGGGCCGAATGGTCCTTATCTGCCATCACATTCTATGTTATGTTTCTAAGTCTGTGCTCGAATTCCCGCAGATGGTGCTGGATAAGCTCCTGCGGGAGGTAGCTTTGGGGTGGTTCGTGGGGTCAGTTGAGGCCCTGTCGCTCCCAAGTTCTCTTGGAGCACGATAAGACAGTGGGGCCCAGTGACGTGCCTTAGCTCCTTGGGTATCGAAATTGACTCTGTGGCCATAGAGTGCTGGCTGCCGCGGGTTGAGGTTGAGAGTGTGTGGCGATGGCCAGGGGTCTGGGGAGGCAAGCTGCAGTCCCTGTTAGGGAGGTTATCTTCCGCTGCTAGATCAGGCCCATGGGGCAATTGTCCCGCAGGCGCCTGGTGGCCGCTACTACCGGGACTGCAGTATTTTATCCGGCTCTGGAGGTCTGGGTTTTCTTCCTGACCGAGTATATTGGAAGGTCACCTTGGCAGGCACCGGAGGTGTCCAGTTCGGACTTGCCCCTCTAAACGGACGCGGCTGACTGGATGCTCTGTCTGGTTGGGGCGATTCTGGGATCGCGCTGGTGTGCTGACATGGTTGGAGGCGTGGTCCGCCTCCGACTTGACCAGGAATTCTTGCCTTCCTGGAGCTTTTCCATTGTGGTGGCATTGGATTTGTGGGGTCGATAGCTACAGGACCGTCGGGTCGTTATTCACTGTGCCAACCTCGGGGTTGTCCAGGTGATTAGCCAGCTCTCGCCCCCCCCCCCCTTTTCTCTTTTGGCACTTCCCCTGCTCCAGCGTCTGGTGCTCCGGTGCCCGTGTCTTCATGTGTCGTGTAGGTCGGGTTCCTCTTGGGCCAAAGTACTCCAGGGTATGGGTGAAATGGCAGGCGCGGGAGTCAGAGGTGGGTGTATTTGCGGGTTCGCCTGTTCGTTACAAGGTCTGTTGTGACTGCTGGAGCGTTTGGGTTTCGGCGGATATGTCGTCCTCCAGGGTGTCCTTGCGCGTGTCCAGTTTAGTTTTCTGGTTAAGTCCCAGGGTTGGGTGGCTGTCGCCACGGAGTTTCTGGTATGGCATGCGGTGTAGGGCCCGTGCAGGGGTCGGTTTTTGTGGATCCAAAGAGGCCGGTTTTGGGGGCCCTATGGGCACAATTGTGCCAGGTGCTCCCAGAGGTATGCCTCGTCGTTTCTTCATTTCTTTGGGGCCATGAGGATTGGGGTATTGGTGGGTCCGAACTGGTCAGCAGGTAGGGGAGGATTCTGTTTGTGGATGTCCGGGATGGTCAGGACCTGGTGTCCTTCAAGACTCGTCCATACAAGACCGACATCCTTTGCAAGGGCAGGTGGGTCCCGCTGGCAGCGGTGCCAGGATTGGACGCCTGTCTGGTCTGGGCGCTCAGGGAGTCCGCGGTACTGCCGTACCTGGCTGGCCCAATCGTGGTATACGAGGAGGGGAACTTCCTCTCCCATTTCAATTTGTTTGGCGGTCATTCTTTCCGCATTGGCACTGCGACGGAGGCCTCTCGGCTGGGTATGCTGAATCGGGATGTGCGGAGGATAGGAAGGTGGGACTCTAGGAGATTTGTTCCGGTGTGTGGGACGCTGTTTTGCTCCGTTGATTGTTTTTTCCTTCTCGGGGCGGATGATTGAGCACTCGACGAGGAACTATTGGCGGCAAGCATACATCTGGAGTGCATAGGAGTGCTGCCGCAAAGGGTTTATCCGTTGGGTTTCACGGTTCGTTATAGGGGTTTTGGGGATGCCCATTTCATCAGGTTTTGAGAAGGAGGCGGCAGATTGGTTGCGGCCGGATGGGGTTCATTTGTCTGGGGTCGGGCTCAACCGTTTTAATCTGGCCATTCGAGAGACGGTGGAACAGGCCATGGTTGGTTTGTTTGGGGTCCCCCGCTGATTTTAGGCTTAAAACAGCGGGGTTGTGGCGGGGGTGTGTCCTTGCCAAATAAGGGATGGTTTGGTAGATTAGATGAAAATGGGGGATAATGGCCGGGTCTCATCCTCCCCTGTCTCTTATGGTGAACCTGGAGGAGGTACCAGGTTGGACGTGTCCCCACTGGGTTGTAAGTCGACCAGTGGGGAGCATTATGGTTGGGCCCCACCGAGTGGGTGGGGAGCCCTGAAAAGGAAGATGTTTTTATTATGCCGAGGGGGGGAGGTGAGAGCCTTGGGGAAGTTAGATTGGCAAGGACGGTTTCTTTGGTTACTGCATGACTATATGCTAATTGTTTATGTTAATTTATGATAATTATTATTTGGTTATATGTTAAAAGGAGTTATACAGTATTTGGTTGTGTTAATAAATGCTGTGGCCTGTTTTCTCCAAGAAGTTGTCTGTCGTTATTTGAAAGGGTAAGTTATGGTTTTATGGGGGATGAAGGGAATCCCCCTATGCCCACTAAGTACATACATGAAACTGTTCACATCAATAAAGAAAATGGCTACTGTGCACAATGTAAGTTGCATTAGAAATCCATAACATGAAAATTTAAAATTCATAACATGCAGCCTGCTATGACAATATAAAACACATTTCTTTATATTATTAATGTTATTAATTCATCCATTAAGAGATGAGTTTTATATTGTCATGGTAGACTGCATATAATGAATTTTACATTGTCATGGCAGTCTATTGCAGCTAGCGCAGCAGCCATTTACATTGTTGGAATAATGGAATAGTAGCCATTTTCTTTATTGGTGTGAACTGTTCCAACCCAGAAATACCTGGGGTATTGAATCATTACAGGTTTAAACTGACAGGTTCAGTGACAGGTTTTTATAATAATGACCATCATCCATTTTTAACTCTCCAAGTCATTCAGTCACATTATCCCACACCTACATCGATTGTTGAAGTGAGTGTGGACTGAATGGGTTGGGTGAATAATGCTAGTGTGACTGAATGACTTGGAGAGTTAAAAAATGGATGATGAGCATTATTAAAAAACAAAAACAGTTTATGTTTTGAAAATGCCCATCATCCATTTTTAAACACTTCAAGTCATTTAGTCAGATTACATGCAGACCACACTACCCTAGTTGATGGCATTGGCGGATCCAGGGGGGGGGCAACGGGGCAATTGCCCCCCCCGAGAAAATATTGCTGCCTGAGGCTCTCCCCTGCCGGCCCACGTAGGGCTGGTGCTATCCAAGCACCAGCCCTGCTGATTGCCTGCACGGACCGGAGATCAGTGATCTCCCTCCCCGGCCCACACAGGCAGATTGCTGGGGCGGCCGGCAGGGGAGGGAGTGAGAGAGAGAACCCGGGGGAGCTCTTACCTGCAGCTCCGCCGGGTTCTCCTCTCGCGAGCACGGAGCGTTACCATGGCAACGCTCCGTTCTCGCGAGAGTGAACTCTAGCCTGAGCTGCAGGTTAGAGTTCACTCCCCCACTAGAACCACCAGGGAATGGAAGAGAAAGCAATGTCTCCCCCTCCCTCAGCAAAGGTAAGAAGGGAGGGGGGACATTAGCTTTATTTATTTAATTATTATTTAATAATGAAAACAAAAAAATATATATTTTATCTGCCCCCCTATCCCCTCACACACTGCACCACACAGCCCCCCCTACCTGCACAGCCCCCCCCTTACATACACAGCCCCCCCTTACATACACAACCCCCCCTCTTACCTACACAGCCCCCCCTTACCTACACAGCCCCCCCTTACCTACACAGCCCCCCTTTACCTACACAGCCCCCCTTACCTACACAGCCCCCTTACCTACACAGCCCCCCTTACCTACACAGCCCCCCTTACCTACACAGCCCCCCCTTACCTACACAGCCCCCCCTTACCTACACAGCCCCACCTTACCTACACAGCCCCCCCTTACCTACACAGCCCCCCCTTACCTACACAGCCCCCCCTTACCTACACAGCCCCCCTCTTACATACACAGCCCCCCTCTTACATACACAGCCCCCCTCTTACATACACAGCCCCCCTCTTACATAAACAGTCCCCCCTTACATAAACAGTCCCCCCCCTTACCCACACCCCCCTTAGATACACAGCCCCCTCTTACACACACAGCCCCCCTTACACACACAGCCCCCCTTACACACACAGCCCCCCTTACACACACAGCCCCCCCTTACACACACAGCCCCCCCTTACACACACAGCCCCCCCTTACACACACAGCCCCCCCATACACACACAGCCCCCCCATTCACACACAGCCCCCTCTTACACACACAGCCCCCTCTTACACACACAGCCCCCCCTCTTACACACACAGCCCCCCCCTTACACACACAGCCCCCCCCCTTACACACATAGCCCCCCTTACACACATAGCCCCCCTTACACACACACACAGCCCCCCTTACACACACACACAGCCCCCCTTACACACACACACACAGCCCCCCTTACACATAGCCCCCAATACACTCACTGCCCCCCATACACACACACAGCACCCCTCACACAAAAACACACTGCGCCACTCACGCACAAACACACTGCTCCCAATACACACACTGCACCATTTACACACAAACACACTGCTCCCAATATACATATTGCTACCCCATACATACACTGCACCCCTCTCACACACGCACTACCCCTTCATACACATACTGCGACCCTCACACACACTGCACCCCTCACACACATACACACTACAACCCCTATCCCGGCAGACATGGGTAAGTTATCAAACATTTTTTTAAACAGTTTGACTAATTACTCTGGGAGGGCGCCACAGCAACTCCTGGCACCAAAACCACTACAGAGAGCTGTAGTGGTTATTGTGCCTGGATTGTTTCTTAAAATAATCTGCCAGTGCCCCTCCCGAGATTAGCTTCTGGATCCGCCACTGGTTGATGGGGGAATGCAAATGGGACTGAGAGACTTTGAGTCTCGTGTCATCTGACCTCTGCCCTCAGTTTGCCGGTGCTATCTATGTCCCCAGACAGCTTGACGACGGTGTGGCGGTGCCTTCTCTGTCCCCAAACAGCAGGCAGGTTATGAATGAGGAGCAAATATAAAGCCCTATGTCCCTTTTTATTTGTGTCCAGTATATGAACAGTGTATTTTTCAATTGTGTTTAAAATGCAATGTCCCTATTCAGAAATAATAATAGTGCAGTGCTATTGGCGGCCTTGCATAATGATGATTTAACATGCAATTTACATTTATTATTAAAATGGGCCCTGTCTTTGAAGCCACAGCACAGACAAAACGAAAAAGCCCTGACAGATGCTTATCGGGCCAACCTTGTTATCAATTTAAGAGGTATGAGGGGATAAAATTTAGAATAGTATTTTTAGCTTTATATGGTTTGTTTTTCTATTTGAAATTGAAATCTGGTTGCAGGGGCAAGTCCCGTGGTTGCAGTTTAGTTTAGGGGCTCAAGATCTTTAGATCTTTAGATATATATACACACACGTTTTATAATTGCCCCCCCCTAAATATGAATGCTGGAGACGCCACTGTGCCCAACCTCATTTCCTAGCAGAACCAAAGCTCAACCTGGAGACGCCACTGTGCCCAACCTAATTTCCTAGCAGAACCAAAGCTCAACCTTTTTCGTGACGGAGGCCGTACTGCATCGAATATAGAAAATCTCTATTTTATTTCAGTTCTTGTGTTTGCAATATATTTAAGATTCTGCTAAGACTTATAAAATTAAAAAATGTATGTAGATTTTAGTGAGATTCTCTACAGTTTCTTGGACTGAAAATGTAAATTACTTGATATTTACCACATCAGAATTATAAAATTCTCTGTAAATTGAATAAAATTAGCACAAGAAACAGTCACTCCAAGATCTAGTTTATAAAACAATAAAAAGAAACTGCTGTTTATTGGACAACAAAATCTGTTAATATGGGCGACGCCAAAACATAATATAATGGGTTGGGGGTAATTTGAATTCAATGAGTCACACAGTTTCAATTCAGCCTAATATTCTAAATTAACCAGCTAACTCAGTTGTAATGCAAATACATCTGGAAAAATAAAGTGCATTACATTTCATATCACACCCGACCCTTTAATCAATGAAGTTGCAGATAAGAATGATTGAATATTCAAATAGTTACTATTATATTCTAAAAATACATCTGCATTAGTTATTTGTCATTTCTAAAGACAGATTTGTGTTTTCAGTAATCACTATACCGAGCATTGCGGACCCCACTTTTAATATACACTATATTTATATACAGGCGGTCCTAGCCTGCCCTGGTGAAGGGACTGAATGGGAAATGCGAGACGTTTCCCCAACTGGTTAGTATCTTGTTAGATAATTACAGGTGTGGCAAAATGCCGCTCCCAGTCAAGATGCCGTCTGGAGCCATGGCCCCACTGGACCCTGTGGACCAGCCGTCTCTGTATACACACATACTGCCTAATACCTAAATCCATATACTCATACTGAATACATACATACATTTTACATTGAATACATAATTTATAGCTGTGATAAATTATGTATTTAATATCTTTGGTGGTAATTGGTCACATGGTCACTCATACACTGTTACTAAAGTATACCCTCAATGTCACTTACACACACACGCACACACACAATGTCACTCACTCTCACACACTCTTACTGAAATATAAACACAATGTCACTCACACCAGTTTAGTCACATTTTATTTACACACACACACACACACACACACAAACATACACAAAATAATCAGCCCCTTAGACTCCATGCTTGTGCTGTGTATGAGGAACCATTCTCCAGTCTGCAGGAAGCTGGCATTGTTTCTGCTGGGGGAGCAGGGAAGCTGTGCACAGTGAGCACAGCCTGCTTCCTGCTCCCTCCAGCATGTGTCCGGTATTTACAGGCAGGGGGCAGCCAAGATACCATTTCACATCTCGTCTTCCCGTGCCTGCAGGAAGGGAGCTGGGCTCTTAGTGACATGGAGGGAGCCCAGCGGGTAAAGCAGTTGCGCTGGGGGGTGGCTAGAGAGACGCTCACTCAGCGTTCCAGCCTCAAACACCAGCAGCCCAGCAGGAAACTTCCAGTTGGGCGCCCGCTGCAGGTCGGCACCCCAGGCGAATGTTTTATTCGCCTTATGGTGGCGCCGGCCTTGTTTATATATAATTTAGTAAAACATTATTTCTGTTCACTACAATAATATTTATTTAATTGTCAGGAATGTCTCAAACTCCTAATTTTTCATGAGGTATTCAACCCCTTAAGAACGGAGTCAAATGTACAAATTGTGATCAAAACGGAAACAAAATCTGAAATTGGAAAATATGTCTGTCCAACTGTAATTCACCTCTTTCATATTAAATGCACCCACACTTATTATATATCATTTTATTCAGGGGAACAGGGCTTTCATTTAACTTTAAATATTTAGCTATGAAACATAATTTAATATGAATAAAATATTAAAGAATGGGAGAAAATAAGATGTTTTTATTTGTTTTAGTTCTACGTGACATTTTAACTCTGAATGTCATAATACTGTTTGCTTTTACTGCAATAAAATTAGAATTACCCCCATGATGACATATCATTTGCAATAGTAGACAACCCACGGTATTGCAAATGGGGTATGTCCAGTCTTTTTTAGTAGCCCCTTGGTCACAAACACTAGCCAAAGTTAGCGTTAATATTTGTTTGTGTGTGAAAAATGCAAAAAACTAATTTGAACGCCAAGTTTGGCCAGTGTTTGTGACTAAGTGGCTATATATATATATATATTTTTTTATCATTTTTATTTTGAAATAGGTTTATATATATAGTGATATATACATACTTATGTATATAGATATATATATTATTTTGTTCCGTTCTACATGTATTTTAATATCAATACATATATATTAATATCAAAATACAGTTAGAACGATGAGACATATATATTTGAATTTTTTTTTTGACGTATTTACATATTTTTTTAATATTATATCTAAATATATATATATAATTATTTGTTATCCTGAAGAAGGCTCCAGATGTGAGCCGAAACGTTGATGTTAATTTGATCATTTTGATATGAATTAAAAGTTATATTTTAACTATACTTCAAAGACCCTGGAGTGCATTCCGTTTACTTGGATCTCTACAAATTTTGCTGGATCTGCACCGGTCAATAGCATCATTATCACCAGGAGTGCAAGCATATTGGATTTTTTCTATAATTATATATTTAATCAATATCATTCTACGTGTTTTTAGATATTAATATATATATATATATATATATATATATATATATATATATATATATATATATAAAATTATATAGATGTTATACTATAATTATATATATTAATATTGAAATACACTTAGACAGTGTATGTGTAAATGTGTGTGTGTGTGTGTATATATATATATATATATATATACTTAGATCATATATAATATATATATACTGTAACGTTACTTACCTTATCCAGGGGCCGGTCGCGGTCCTCTCTTCAAACCGTGCGCGGTCCTGCTGCTGTATGACAACACATGTCATATATATGATCACTTGTCCCTGTGGACTTTTGTACGTCGGTAAAACCGACATGACTTTGAGAGATCGCATTAGAGGACACCGGTCCGGAATCATGACTGCTTTTAGAGATCAACGGACCGACAAACCTGTTGCTAAACACTTTCTAGCTAGTCAACACCATCTACCTTTACTCCGGTTTATTGCAATTGACCACGTCCCTGCACAACCAAGAGGAGGCGATAGATCCAAGTTGCTCCTACAACGTGAAGCCCATTGGATCCACTATTTAAACACAGTGACTCCGAATGGACTTAATGAAAACCTTGTTTTGTCCATGTTTCTTTAAATCAGTATACTTATAGCTATACAACTCTGTTATGTCCTAATAGTTACAACCTAGGGATCCTTAAGTAAGGTCCGTAGTTCAATATTGTTCTTTTATTTAGACTAAAGTAACTAATTTGCAATTCCCTGTCTCTATGTCATAGAGTAATATGTAGATTTCCGTTTTTTCTTCTTAATTTGTACAACCACATACATTCCCTTCTAGAGTTGGCAATCTGAATTATTATACGTTTTTGTTCTTCGTTTGTTTGTTAAATATGTGGGAATCTTCCAAAAAGAGTCTTTAAGCAATCTCTAATATATAGCATGCAGATAGTTATGCCCAGGTTCAAAAAGAATGAATGGGAATGTTTGATGTGTTTGTACATATTATTATAAATATACTATGTCCAGCTATAATATAAATATATGCCTCTAGCCCAATGCCTAAACTATGTCATACCAGTAAAAATATGCCTCACAGAATTTATGTTGGTATATAGTACAGAATGACTTTCCAACTAATTGTATCTGCTATAGCCTGATCCCGTTCTGCATTTATGTTCTATGTATATTCCTCACACTGTAATTTTTCACATTGATGTTTTCTGCACGTTTGTTTTATTTCACATGGACAGATCTATTTATGCAGACCTCGGGATATATTGGCTTAGTCTTCCTCTCTACACACTTTTTTAGGCTTGCATAGAGTTTTCCTCCGGTTTCTTTTGAACCGGGTGATTGTTTTTACTCCTTCTACGTAGTTGCTTAGCAACTACGCTATTTACGTAACACGTCACACGCACAATCCCACGTGGTGTCTCACACTTCCGGGTTTCTCAGTCTGCCGGCTGTCCGATGATCTTACTGGTAAGCTCATTACATATTTATGTATATATGGAAAGTATGTTATACATGTCACTGTGATCTTGATAAAGACCCAGAAGGGTCGAAATGTTGATTTTTTTTCTGCTTAAACCACAGCTATGTATTAATTGGGAATGCAGTAAATAATTTTGCACTATAATCAAGACCTAGTGTGCTCCCTTTATTGCTTTTTCGTATATATAACGCGGGATTGCACCTAGGCTTATTTATATTTGAGAGTTTTTTATAAGGAGGAGTGCCTGGCTCTGGATTTTGTTTCTATATATAATATATATATATATATATATACTGTAGCATTCCTTACCTTATCCAGGGGCCGGTCGCGGTCCTCTCTTCAAACCGTGCGCGGTCCTGCTGCACGAGCCGCGCACGGCTCATCCGACGGCTTCACTAGGAAGGCGTGCAGTGACCGCGAGAAGCGGTCACGTGTCCCGCCTGAATCTAAGAGCGCGCCGCGGGTCTCGGGCGCGCTTTTAAAGAGACAGTGGGAGCCTAAATTGTCAAAAGGCTCCCATTGGCCCATGTCATGCCACACTCCCCATACACTTACCTTTTGGGGGGGTGTATATTACAGGAGCCAATCAAATTAGTTTAGAAGCTATTTAAACTTACCTCTCCCTTTACTCCCTGCCCTATCGTGGTTTCTGTTTCAGTTCCCTTTAGCGCTTGTTGTGTTCAGTTGTATTCCTTCGTTTTGACCTTGGCTTTGATTCTGACTACGTTATCTCTTTATCCTTATCTGTTCAGTTTGCCGGCTTTCTGTTTACTGTGTACCAGAACCCGGCTAGTCCTAGTTTACGCTGTCTCACTGTGCCCTTGACCTCGGATCGTTCCTGACTCTGTCTCCTCTCATATACGTCGAGTCCGGACATTCTAAGGTCCAGTAGACTTATCTCTCCTCTGTGTTGTCCTTTGTTAAGTTGAATCCTGCATGTTGGGGTATATATTCGTTACATATACACACACATACACACATATATATATATATATGGTATAACTTCCACCTATTCACCCGTGGAAAATATCGATATAAACTTAGCTTTTCGGATACTTGCTTCCCTTATGTCACCTCCCAACTTGGTGACCATATACAACTATTGCAAACTACAAAACAACCAGGGAGTCAGCTTGTATCACTAGAATATAAACAGAAAATACAACATAGTGTAATAAAATTAAAATTTAAATATCCATTTCATGCTTCAAGGTTGCACTCACAAATTGATGTGTTTTTTTCAAGCCCTCAGGTTGCCTCACCTGTAGTTAGGGGGGTTACTCCTGTTTGGTTACCACGCCAATTCCAAAATTAGGAAGTCCACACACTCCCAATGGTTGGTAAAAAAAAAGGAAATGTATTGGCTTTGAAGTATAAAAATAAAATTAAATGCTATTACTGGTCCTACGCGTTTCGTCTCCCTTAGGAAACTTCCTCAGGGACCAAATATCAAATTACAGTTAAAACATATAATCATATACACTGTCAAAACATCAACAAGTGTACAAATAAGCCTATTTTTCCTCCCCCCTCAAACCCTTAAATATGTTCATACAAAATAGAGTGGGGTATTATCTGCTAAATACAGATCAAATGGAAAAACATAGCGTTTAACTGTGTGAGAGTAAATAAAGATGTATAATTAACAATTGGCCACTCACAAATTATAAGATGTACAAAAGCCTTGAGTGTAATCCTTTTCTTCAATATTTTCTATGTTCATCTTCACACTCCCATCAGTAATTAGGAATATTTGCTCAAAAGAGCAAATATTCCTAATTACTGATGGGAGTGTGAAGATGAACATAGAAAATATTGAAGAAAAGGATTACACTCAAAGCTTTTTTAAATCTTATAATTTGTGAGTGGCCAATTGTTAATTATACATCTTCATTTACTATCACACAGTTAAACGCTATGTTTTTCCATTTGATCTGTATTTAGCAGATAATACCCCACTCTATTTTGTATGTATGCTGAAGACAAGAGGAAGTCTTTGGGGACCTTTTCTGAATACTTCACCTAACATAGGGAAGCTCAATTTTTTGCTTATTAATTATCACTATTTTCACTGGAGTTGTGTTCACATATTTTGTTTGTTTGCTTAAATATGTTCAAGCTGGGAGTCCATTGGTGGTGTGGTGGGCGTTGGTACACAATCCTCTTCTGATTGGGCTTCCTATCTGCAGTTGAAAGGTATCCCAGCTGTTTCCATTTCATTCAATCTTTTTTTAGCGGTTACATTTTCTTGTCCGGCTTCACTTCCGGAAGTGCGCCGAACCGGAAGTGAAGCCGGACAAGAAAATGTAATGATCTAAGTAAATATTATTTATTTTTTAACTGTTTTAAACTTGTATTTTACATTTTACACCCAGCAGGGGGACTGCCTGTCATTCCAGGCAGTCCCCCTGCTGGCAATGCTGTGGACGACTATGCCGTCCATGTGATTGTGAGGTTCTCGCAATTACATGGACCAGTAGGGCAAGATCGGAAGCAGGTGGACTCCCTGGGATGCCAGGTGGGTCCCCCCACCGCGAGTGCCGGCAACCATGTAAGTATTAGGGACGGTGGGGACGTTCTATGCCGCCCGCTGGCATTTAGGACTGGGTCCCCAAGGACGGCATAGAACGTCCGCCGTCCTTAAGGGGTTAATAATAAACAATTGTATTCATACATAAAGTAGGTCAGTAATATGTCCAGATTTAAAATACTAAAATTAATATGTTACAATGATATATAATCTCTGGTTTTTTTTTTTTTTACCCAGTCTCCATACTTGTTCATACGCCAAATATAGTGTATCCATCCATGCCTTTTTAAGTTTCACTGACTGGGTGCAATACTAGGCCTGATTTAATGCCATGCATTATAGGAATGCTGTGCACAGTGAAAGAGGGTTGAAATAGCAATGTTACCATGGGGACCAGGACAAGTTTTCAAAGACTGAAAGAGTGTGAATTGCAGATAAGCTGGTGAGGAGATTCAAGGAATTTCCATAGGAAGAATTCTAGAGGTCATCATGCCCAACCTCCAATTTTGGATTTCCTTTCCATTTACACAAGATACACTCAATTTTAAAAAGGAACAATTGCCTGTAATGGGACAAATGTTAGTGTAGCTGGGTGCATGCTCACGGTCATTCTTAGTGTAGTGGTACTATAAGACAGGTATAGCCTTTGGTTAACTCTGTATATAGATAAAAACTGTGGGAATCAAACAGAATCTTCATAATAAAATGTATCTTTAATCACCTCCTAAAGTATTATTTCCAAATTATGTTTTAGGTGAATATTTGCTCAAATGGAAGCAAAAATGAAAAAAACAACAAAAAAAAGGAGTTATCAACTAATTGTAAGTTATGCAGCATGAATGAACACCCTCCATAATAATTGTGTGAGTCATTATGAGAAGTCATACTCACCCACCCCACCCAACACCCCCATCCTGATAATCGATGGAATATACACACTATAGGGTTCATGCAAGAAGATTAGGAGCTTCAAAAATGAATATTACTTGGGGTAAAAAAAAATACCAATATGTGAAGAAGTATTGGGTAGTTTTAAGTCAACACCACAATATATGAGATTTCTAGCAGATTACAGCTGGTAGAATAGTATGGTTTAATATTTAGGCAGGTTATAGAAAAAAGGTTATTTTAAAGCCAGTTGGTTGTCTTTACCACAGTTAATTATTGGTGTTATATTTTTAAATATATATTTGACTTTATCTTTAAACAGAAAACTAGGTTTGGTGGGATAACAAAAACATTGCATATTTTTTATGCTGACTTGTTGACTTTTGGTTAATAAGGAAAGGTTTGTTTAGTGATTTACACAATATATTGCAATGTTAAGGACAATCAAAATTTGAGGTCAGGTTAAATTTAGATAGTGAGAAACTAGAAACCAATTTCTAATCAAAAAATCTAATAGCAAAAACAGAATAATATTGCAGTACTCCAGTTTAATAAATAATGCATCGTTTAACCTCCACAGTGATCATGTGCAACTTTTGCCCATAAAAAAAATGGATTGATGAATGAGGTCTCAGAAAGATAGAGGTGCTGGATTTTCTAAGTTAAAACCTATGTTTTAAGCTCGCTACACACACTCTTGATAAATAAATAATATTTTTTTTACATTGAAAATTAAGATTTTCCCGCTCCTAGACTATTTCATTTAAGTTTCCCTCCACAAGGTTTATACTATGTTTACATTACACATTTCTTCTTAAAAAGTAATTATAATGCTAATATGACAGATACTGTCTGTTTCTAATTAACATATTACATATAATTACTTTTCTCCACCCACTGCTTGAACACTGACCAATAGAAATCTTCACACCTATTAACATGACATAGGCTATTGGTGGGATACTCAATTTGCATTTAATTAAGGGAGGGGTTTATGGTTTAGTCAGGGCAGTTCTCCTATAAAAGACCATTAGCAGGCTTACAGCCTTCAGAATTTGTCTTCTTGTTGGTTTAGCAGGAACCTCTTGAAGACATTGGACTCCAGGAGAAAATTTCCATGTGTTGAACTTGTGAAAGAGATCACGTTTGCCATATTCCAAAGTGATATCTCAACCCAAAGTTGTTTGTAAGATTTTAAAGGTAAGATCTACACTTCCTTATAAACTGATACATGTCTGAATGGAGTGTGATATGTAGATAAATTGCAAAGAGTAGGTTAAAATAGTAGAGATGTAAACAGTCTACAGCTCCTCTAGATTGAAATTTGGTAATTTTCTATACAACAAAATTTGTTTAAAGAAACTAAAACCTTATATTTTAGTATTTGGTTAAACAATTAGATGTTCAGGGAATAAAATGTACATGATTGTCATTCCTGTTGGATGAATAACATTTGGTTCTCCGTATATGTTGGACTAAATGTCACGTAAGTCTCAGCCAACCTATAACGTGATTGAAAGTTGTATTACACAGTAGGTGGAGAGATAAATGTTTTAATGTGTAGCTTGGTTTGTAAAACTGGTTCTGTCCTTTAATTCATAGCATATAATTCATTTGGGGTTAGTCAGGACACTCTGGATCTGGAATACCAACAGACGTTGGTTCAAAATTTGATTTGGTTAAAAGAACAATTCAATGTATTAAATACTGTTTATTGAATTATACATTAAATATACAATTTGCATTTATTATTAAAAAAATCTATATAAAGTTCTACCTACTTTTACATTTAATGTCTTGATTACATTATACACCTGCCATCTGTTATACAGTCTCTCTAGTCGTATTAAAATATTCCTTAGGGCTATTAACACACCCTAAAAATGCATTTTGCTATCTTTGTACCACTTTCTGGAGGCATCTATCTTTACTTATAAAAGATTATAAAAAAGCAGTTTTTAAAACTAATATTTTGCACCCTCAGGTCTACGCTTCAGATCTGAGTAAAGAACCTGCCTTCCAGCTCATTGCAAAGGAAAACACATCCGAAAACCAAGAGATCCAGATGATTCCAGAGCAGTACCAGGTTCTTGAAAAGCTTGGAGAAGGGACCTTTGGTCAAGTTTTACTGGCTCATGACAAGCTAGCAGGTACAGACTGTTTCATTAACCCCAAAGCCTTTGTTGGCACACGTGTGTTAATCTAATAACATACAGTATCTAGAATAGTTAATGGCTATAATAACGTGTACTTTAAGCAGAAATTTCACTTTTTGCAAAACCTAGTGGCCACCTAAAAGTTAGTTTTTTTTTTTTTTTTATTAGTTTTTTTATTAGTTTTTTTTGTCTTTTTATTTATATTGTATATCTTGCTGTACTGGCACAGCCAAAACAATAGGCAAATTAAATTAATTTCAAGTGTCGCATGCACACACACAGGACTCGGAAAGAAATATTGGAGCACTTAAAGAGAACTGTCTTAATAGTATTACATTTAAAATCCTCATGTCACTCCCGACTCATTAATGTTACTATAGTTGATTGTTTTTCTGAAAATGGTTTTAATATTTGTCTTGATCATGTTTACAAGGTCGATCAGTGGCGCTAAAACTGATGAAGAAAGAAAGAACCCACCAAGATGACTTTGTCAAGGAATTCAAGGTTGCGGTCTATCTGTCTCATCACAGGGGTATCATTACAACCTACCCCTACTTCTTTGATACCCTGAAACACTATGTCTACGTCCAGGAGGTGGCAACAGCAGGGACCCTCGAATCCATTATTGTTGAGAAGGTAAGGAGCATAAGCTGTATAATTGCTCCTCATTAGTCTCAGTGGTATTTTACAGCAGATTAGTAACAATGAATGGTCTTGTTAGAATATCTATGCTACTTTAGGCATGGGCAACTTGATACCCTATACCTTATGTATGTACTATAACAATAGCTGGCATTGGATATTTGCTGTAATTGTATATCATCAAGAACAGGAGGGCCGCTGGTTACCAACACCTGTCCTAGCTGCATCTTAGTTTGGTTAAATCATTATCAATGTTCAAGTTGAATTGAAGATTATATTAGCTTTAGTGTACTAATAATCTTAATTTTAGTAATGACAGGAGGCGAATATTTGCATATCTTTCTTTACTGAAAACTCCAGCAGCATAGAAACAGTAACAACCAATCAGAGAAAAGATATGCTGCCCATAAAAGGCCCTGTCTATGACATCACTTCCTCTTTCTTTGAAGCGAAACAATAAACAGCAACAATAAACATAATCATATTACGTCAACAGTTCAAAAAACATATTAGAATATCCAACTCCAGTAGTTCCGCGATGCAGAGGTATGGAAGGTGAATCTTTGTCTCGATGAGAAGACGTTCACGCTGCAAGAAGAAGAAAAAGGTGAAAGGTTTCTGGCGTGATAACTTGTCCGCATACAATAAGCATTAAGCATCTGACATACCAACGAACATTAGAGTGTGAAACATATCAACATATATTAATACTAAAGCAATGGTATTTAAGAATCTATGAACACCACATAATTCAAGGTTCATGTCTAATATTCAACCTATACAAGACCCTCAAGATACGGGTCTAATTAACAAACATACAAACCATAACGTACTTACCTTCCTGAACATAAAGGGCATATTCTGTTCCACACAAGAAACATGGGAGGGATCCTATAGGGTGGGAAATATTCGCCTCCTGTCATTACTAAAATTAAGATTATTAGTACACTAAAGCTAATATAATCTTCAATTTTACCACATGACAGGAGGCTTCATATTTGCATTTTTAAAGCTTTGAATTGACCAATGTGAAGGAAGCATGAGATGTTGTCGGAATAGAACGTTCTAAACGTACTTTCTCGCGCCCAGACCGCGCAGCGTATAATGCCGGCTAGGGGAGTGTCAGCCCGAAAAGGCTTGTGAGGCCGCCGCTCCCCTGACCGAGTGGGCTCCGAAACCAGGTTCGACGCCCGCGAAAGACAATAGCCAACAGACCCATCTGGTCAGTGTTGCGGTAGTCACCGGTCCATGAGGGTTCACGTAAGACGTCAGGAGGTGACCCGTCGAATGAGTTTGAAGGGGGATATTGATATCGGCATACCCATTAGCGTTCTGACCACGCATAGTGTGGTGTCTGACACCGAAGACGAATCGGACTTAGTTCGTCTCGACATGGTAAAGGCAACCCCGTCTGGTGTGAGAGAGAAACCATCCATATCGCAAGCCCTAACGTCCGCCAGACATCTAAATGACTCGAGGCATAATAGGAGGGCTAGTTTGGCTGAAGGTTGTTTCAGTGACAAACAAGGATTGTCCGATCATTCCCTAAGGGATCTCAGCACCACATCCACCTGTCAGAGGTGTGAGTACTTGGGTGCCAGGGGTCTCGATAATTCGGCACCCCGTAGTAGTCGACAAAACCAGTGAATATTGATCTACTGACCTGCCCTGTACCGGAACGTGCGCCGCCGATATGGTGGGTCAGATCACGTTGAGGGATCGATATGACCGACCCACGAGACCAGGTGTGACAGATAGTAAGGATCAGCGTGACAGGTGCGGTAAAGGGGTCGGAATCCCTTTCCACCCACCAATCACTCCAGGCCGACCAGGCAGAAATATAGCATTTCCTGGTGCCAGGAGTCTACGAGTCCCATAGAAGGACTTAGGTGATGCAATAGGTCGTGGACTGATCAGGAGCCCCTGAAACCGTCCAGGTCACTAGTGCCAGTAGTCCTTCCCTGACAAGGGAGTGAGCTTCCCCTCGCGGTCCCGTCGGAAGAAGAGGAAAGTCAGGGAGTAGTAGAGGGTCTTCGCACGACATCTCCAGGCGATACGGAAAACCGCGGTTGATCTGTCCGAGGGGTGTCATGAGCAGGAGCGATATCTTGTGGGTACGTGTGTATCGAAGCACCCTTGCTATTGTGGAGAACGGCTGGGGCACGTTTGTAGGGTACATCCACCGCTTCGCATCCGGAGGAAGAGTCAAGGATCGTTCAGCCAATTCAAGTTTGTATGTGAAGTAATCACTATCGAAATTCCGTCCTCATTTCTGCGGATAGTGAGATCCAATGGTTGTAAGAGTGGCCGGTGCGTACGTATCTCGCCATCAGCTGTTGCATGGCCCTGAAGTGTAGTGGGCCAGGGAATATCGATTGTATGGAGGAGGAGAGGAATCCCGCAATCCGGCGAGTATCCTGAGAGGAATCGTATCCAACCTTAGGGTGTGTCTGACCTCTATCCTTATAGAGGTGATCTTTGCCCTAGACCGACGCGGAACGTGGTTCTCCAAGCCGATGTCGAAAAAACCGAGGAATTGGCCCAACTCAGATGGAGAAGCGATCATTGTTTGTGTACTACCAAAGGAGCAAACCAGTCGTTATCGCTTAGGAGGTCTTGTAGAAGATGCATTTTCTCTATCTTGAAGTGTTTGTGACATAGCCTTGTAGGGTCTGGAGAACCCCGGTGACTTAGGTAATAGTCTCCCAATTCCGTAAAACAGAGAGAGGCTGCCGGTCGTAAAATTGGAAACAGTTAACTATGTAGGTCGACTCACTAGTAGAGAAGCGAGTAAGAAAATATATGAGGACTGTGTATACGACCTGGAACCTGTCGCCCAGAAGCGGCTGGCGGCTCGGTTCCGCTACCGACCAGTCCTCCCAAAAACATCCTTCCCCGTAGGGGAGACTTGAATAGATTTACGTGCTCCTTGAGTTCTGCCATGAACGCTACGTCAAATAGTAGGCCTTGTGCTTTTGGGCCGAATTCTTGTCTTTCCGAAGTCCCATAATGTGTTGTTGATGTGCACCAGAACAGAATTGCGTCTGTCGGCGTATAGTACGCCAGCTATTGGGCTCGGGCGCAATTACCACTTTGTCTGGGCATTTGGCCTTGAGGCGTGCGCATACTTCCATCCCCAGAGGGTTGCGCAGCCAATAGCGTTCATCCAGGAACGGTCCGTCTTCGGTCACTCTGGTTTAGTGCCGCTATTGCTACCTCTGCCTCGGCCGCTGTCACCGAGTCAGGTTTCCCTAACGTACTTCGAGGAAGTGTCCTCCATCAAGCGGTGTGTGGCAGAGCCCATAACAGAACCTTCTCCACTGAGGCAGCTAGAGCGGCGTTTGTCATTGCCTAAAAATCTTGGGAAGGTTGAGAGTGTCCACCATGACTCATTCCCATCCTGTTTGGAGACAGTGGTAGTCAGTGGGAGTAGTGGTTGAGGATCAGCACGTAGGAGTGCTAGACTCCTGGCAGAACTGGGGATCACCCGGGTAAAATGGTTTGAATTGCCTGTTTAGTTTGTCTGAGAGTATGAATACCTGTGCCAGGTGTAGAGGGGTCACCTCTATTAGTTTAATCTGGCTACTGAGAGCCGCGGTGCAGGCACGACTGACAGGTAGTGGTGTCTGGTCAGGTTAGCCGGGTCCACCACAAATGTACGCCAGAGCTGTATGTATGGTATTAAATTATACAGGCTGATTATAGAGGCGCGTGGGGCCTGTCTCCATAAGGTCTGCAACCGCAGGACCCACGTCTGTTCGGTTGGGTTCATCCCAGGTGGTGTGCCATGGTAACCCAGAGGACACCCACAGCAAAGGTAATGGTCTGTCAGTGACCTCGCATGCATATCTGGGGGGTCACCCCAGGTGGTGTGCCATGAAAAAGTCCCCAGAGGACACCCACATTATAATTATTGGTACCTTGCAAATATTGCATGCATATCTGGGGGTCACCCCAGGTGGTGTGCCATGTAAAAATAACCCAGAGGACACCCACGTTCAATGTGTACACTAGGCACCGTAAATATACATATATGTATCCCTGTGAAGGGTACTACGCAGTACACTCAGTTTTCTTAGTGGTCCTGCCGTCAAGCCGTATCCAGCATGGTACTGTTGCATTAAAGTAAACTGACAGGCAGTGAGAGGGCTGTATATGCACGTAGTCAGTGAAATCAGGGCTGTATGTGTTTATCTCTTGAAAATACAGGCCCTTGTGCATATCATCGGGGTTCACCCCGGGTGGTGTGCCGTAGCAATCAGAGGACACCCACATCAATTGAAATGGGCCGTCAGCGCCCTTGCATGCATATCTGGGGGGTCACCCCAGGTGGTGTGCCATGAAAAAATACCCAGAGGACACCCACATAAATTTTGCACCCTTGGGTACAGTAATGTAATATAACCCTGTGCCGGGTAATCAGTATAATATTCCCTTTTGAAGGGTATAGCAGCATTTGAACCCCTGAGGGGAAATATAGTTGCATCCGTCCCTGCAGGGACCAGTGAGGCAGTATGTCAGTTAAGGTATGTATATCATATATAGTACAGCCTTCATACCAAGAAAACTCAATTGTGCCAGCATAGACTATCTTGTACCGAACAATAAAAAACAGGACCACCATCAGAATGTGATCATACCTACTGCCAGTAAAAAGACCTTGTTGGTTATGGGAACCGGTGATATATAAAAATTGTTTCACTTAATTCCATGTAAAACATTTTAATGAAAATCATTGAGTTTTTCATAGGTGCCCATATTGGGGCTCAAACATGCCTATAGCTAGAATAGCAGTCTGTTTGTTTGCAGGCAAACAGCATGACACCTAAACTGTGTGTGGTAGCTTTAAGTCAATAGCAGTGAGTGTTTAACCCCTTAAGGACACATGACATGTGTGACATGTCATGATTCCCTTATATTCCAGAAGTTTGGTCATTAAGGGGTTAAAGCCATCTTGCAAACATGGATTTTTAACCGATCTATACATAGCATGTGACAAGGGTTGAAAATGTGAAATAGTCCATATATTTTTACTAGCATACTATTTAGCTGGTGGTCATATATTTATTAAATGGGTAACTTACTAAAAGGAACTAAGTAGTTTAGTTCCTCTGGAAGTAAAGGGGGGGTTGGGGGGTCCCTGAGGGGGGGTCCCCCAACTCCGTTGCGGCGATCGGGTGATTCCCGAAGCGCCGAGTGAAGAGAGAGAAGGGCCGTCGCGGGTCTCGCGAGCCGCGAGAACCAAGATAGCCGCCGGCCGCGTGAGTGGGTGAGAGCTACCCGCTCGCGGCTGCGAGCGGGAAGGGAAAAAGAGCGGCAAGAGACAATTCTAACCCCGGCTACCCTCCACCCGTCCCTACCCAGCCCCCTGTGCCAGTCAGGCCAGGTCCGCGCGGCGAACGCGGCACGGACAGCCGTGACGCCCGCGGACCGTCAGCCCGAAAGAAGCGAGGTAACAGAGGCACAGAAACAAGCAGGGCGACTGAGTAAGTGAAAACAGGAGGGGGACAGGTATAGGTAGATAGGGGTGAATAAGGAAAAAAACAGTCATAATACATTAAGAAAAATAAGAAAAACCAGTAATAATACATTGAGAAAATAAGAAAAACCAGTAATAATACATTGAGAAAATAAGAAAAACCAGTAATAATACATTAAGAAAAATAAGAAAAACCAGTAATAATACATTAAGAAAAATAAGAAAAACCAGTAATAATACATTGAGAAAATAAGAAAAACCAGTAATAATACATTAAGAAAAATAAGAAAAACCAGTAATAATACATTAAGAAAAATAAGAAAAACCAGTAATAATACATTAAGAAAAATAAGAAAAAAAAAAAAAAAAAAAAAAAAAAAACTGTAATAATACAATAATAAAAGTAAGAAAACAGGAATAGTGCAATAAAAAGACAATATAAGTACATAAACCAGAGAGGTAAAATTACTCTGACCTGTAGGCTGGAGCAGCAAAGAAAGAGGAAGTGATGTCATAGACAGGGCCTTTTATGGGCAGCATATCTTTTCTCTGATTGGTTGTTACTGTTTCTATGCTGCTGGAGTTTTCAGTAAAGAAAGATATGCAAATATGAAGCCTCCTGTCATGTGGTAAAATTCATTGAAAAAGTTGAAAACTTTAATTTTAAAGTTTTAATAAACACAGCCATCTCCATAAAACATATAAAAAGAGCTTAATTACATTTACTGTCAACTCTTGCCTACAATTGAAATAGCTAAAATTAATATTCTATTTTCAGCAGCATATATATTTTAGAACTTTAATTATGGCATACATTGATAATTCAACATGTGTAAATCACTGCTTACAACACAATATTTGAGGCATACGTTTGCTAGAGGAGAGTTATCAGCTGACCTATTAAAATAATGATTTTGAGAATGATATTGGTAAAAGATTTTTATTTTTGGCTCTACTGAATATTTTACTTAATATACTGACATTTTTTTTTCTCTAATATTTTAGGTTGGGTTACCAGAATACATTGTGAAGCGTTGTGCTGCTCAGATCTCCGAAGCATTGTTTTTCATTCATAATCAAGGGTTGGTGCATAGAGACCTGAAACCAGACAACATCTTGCTTATGGATAAAGAATGCCACAACATCAAGATCGGAGATTTTGGTCTAACAGAACGTTTTGGTAGATTCATCCCATCGATGTCTCATATAATACCATACATGGCACCTGAGCTTTCTATTCTGGAACCTAACCAATATCTACACTTGAGTCCAAGTATTGATGTCTGGGCATTTGGAGTCACTCTGTTTGTAGCTCTCACTGGCTGCTTTCCATGGCTGGAAGCTGTAAACAAAGACCATAAATTCCAGATATTTGCAAGCTGGAAAACATATGGCGAGTTAGACGCTCCCCCTGTTACCTTGCAGAGTTTCACCAGGGAAGCATTGGTTATGTTTTCCAGTTTACTTTCACTGAATCCTTCCGTTAGAATGTCTCGTGGCATTGTTTACAATTACCTGCATGTACCATGGAGATACAAAGAGCTGAATATTAATAGGTGAGAGGTTTAAGCTCTTTGTCAGCCAAGGACAGGAAGCAAAAGCAATGGCAGAGCTTACAGATGTCATGACACTTATATATGGATATCAAGTGTAGTAAAAGGGCCTCATGTCTTCGAGGATGCCGTGTACATGTACAGTGAACGTGAAGGTAGGTTTGTATTTAATTATTTGTTTATTTATAAAATATTTTACCAGAAATAATACATTGAGATTTCTCTCATTTTAATGTATGTCCTGGGCCCACTAACCCTACATCGTTACAACAGGGTACAATAGAATATTCAAAATAATATTAATACATATATAAATTTAATACAGAACAGGTAAGAAATGTAATCAACCATTATTACAGGTTCATTCTGTTTTGAGATATGTAAAGAAGGATTTCTTAAAGGATTTTAGGCTGGGAGGGGATTTGAAAGTGTCCGGAAGGTTATTCCATAATAGCAGTGCTCTGTAGGAAAAAGAGGAACGTAACATTTTTATTTTGTATTTAGGTAGACTACTTAAAGTACTGGTACTGAATCGGAGGTTATAGAAGGTGGGAACAGCCGGGGAGAGCATTCTGCTCAGGTAGGGTGGGAGCTTTCCAAAAAAGCTCTTAAACACAAGGCTGAAAAGATCAAGGTTCCTGTCTGAATTCCAGCAATAGCCAATTTAGCTTTTATGATGTCACAATGGTTGGTCATGTCATAACAGTGTAGCAAAAAGCAGCAGGATGAGTTTTACAATGTAGAAAGTTTATGAAGGTGGATTTGTGATACAGGTGCATACACTACATCCCCACATAGTGTATATCAGTGTGTGTCTTAACCATCCTTTAGCCCCTCTCTCATCCATTTTTAAATACTTCTAAAATTCTGCTTAAAAATAGGAGTAATCACATTACCCATCATTTCATAAATATTTAAATAAACATTTTTTTCTACAATCTGTCCAATAATTTAACATATACCTCCCCCCTCCTTTTATCTTTATTAGGGGATGGGTGGGGTGGTATAAAATTTAACATAATTGGATATACCCGTTAAGGAAGATTTTAAAGAAATTAATTCCCATATAAAAGAATGCATCCATAAATAAACTGGTTTATTCATGTATCTTGTGCATAGACTTGGATAGAGTTCTAGTATGTGTGAATTCTGCTTTATACTAGAATTTTCATATATTTTATCTTGTTTTAATTTTTCCTTAATAAAGTTAATTAAGATTTGATAAAAGTTTATTAGTTACAAGCACTTTAATCATATCCACTCTTCCCCTTTTTTCTACATGCCCACTGAATGACATGAACAAAGGACTATTCACAGCCAATCGGGCAGTGAGTGACGTGGAACGCATACATCATCGCTTCCATGACATAATTACGTGAACGGGTGTGGACTTACAAGCACATGGGCTTGGGTACCCAGAACAAAGTGGGATCACATCGAAAAGGGCGGAACCAAATAGGAGTAAATCTATATCAGCTGCAGGGGCGTATTAGCTGCGAGGCAAACAAGGCATTTGCCTTGGGCGGCATTTTCCAGGGGGCGGCAAAAAAAGCCGCCCCCAAATGCCCAAGGCAAATGTCTTGTTATCCTTGCGGTCGGGCGGCGCTGGCGGGCGGCCGGCGAGGGAGCAGTTCCCCTGAGCTGTCTGCTCAGCTCCCTCGCCAGCCGCAGAGTGAGGTTGGGAGGCGGAGCCGGAATATGATGTCATATTCCGGCTCCCAGCCTCACTCTGAGGCGCGCGAGGGAGCTGAGCAGACAGCTCAGGGGAAGTGCTCCCTCGCCGGCCGCCCGCCAGGCAGTGCCGCCCGATCGCCCAGCAGCCACTGGACCACCAGGGAGGAAGAGACACGAGACACCCCCCCCCCCCCAGCATTCCCAAAGGTAAGGAGGCGGGGGGGGGGGGGTGTTAAATTTAAAAAAAATGTGTTACAAATAAATTTTACAAAAAATGTGTTAAAAATAAATTAAAAAAAAAAGTGTTAATAATAAATTAAAAAAAAGTGTTAAAAATAAATTTAAAAAAAACGTGTTAATAATAAATTTAAAAAAAATGTGTTAAAAATAAATAAAAAAAATGTGTTAAAAATAAATTTAAAAAAAATGTGTTAAAAATAAATTTAAAAAAATGTGTTAATGTGGGTGGGTGAGTGTGTGTCTGTTAGTGTCTGTGTCTGTTAGTGTGTGTCTGTGTCTGTTAGTGTGTGTGTCTGTTAGTGTGTGTGTTTGCCTGTGAGTGTGTGTGTGTGTATGTTAGTGAGTGTGTGTGTCTGCTAGTGAGTGTGTGTCTGTTAGTGTGTGTCTGTTAGTGAGTGTGTTTGTCTGTTACTGAGTGTGAGTGTGTCTGTTAGTGTGTGTGTGTTTCTGTTAGTGTCAGGATCGGGACAGGGATCCAACACGCAGAGTACAAACAGGTGGTAGGTACGTATACCGGACCTTAGAATGGCCGGACTTAACGTAAGGAGTAAGTAGAGAATAGTCAGGGACAAGCCGAGGTCGAGGGAACGAGAGGACAGGTAAGCGAGAGACAAGCCGAGTCAAAGGGTATCAGAGATAAACAGGGTAGTACAAACAAGCCGGGTCAGAACCAAAGAGACAACTAGAATACAAGAGCGCTGAGTGACTAGACAGGCTAGAACCACGACAGGGCAATGAGCAGATGCCGAAAGCCTTACTTTATACCTTGATTCTAGAGGGTAATCACGCCCCCGACGAGTCCTGATTAGTGCTCGGGACTTGAGTGACAGGTCGACCCGGGTTGGCGTCATGACGTCGACTACTGAGCGTCGCGTCATATAAGGAAGTGGATCCCTCGCGGTCGGCTTGTAAATGGCCGAGAGGACCGCGAGGAACTGAAGAAACAACCCCTCTGGGAGGATAAACGTCTAAGTCTCTCACCTCCTCTGAGGTAGAGACTACAGGTACCCTGACAGTACCCCCCCTCTCAGAAACGCCCACCGGGCGGAAGGAACCGGGACGAGATGGAAAACGGGAGGCGAGGAGCATGTACATCCTCCTGAGGTACCCAAGTCCTCTCCTCAGGACCATATCCCTTCCAGTCAATAAGATATTGTAACTTCCCCCGGGAGATTCGAGAATCGATGATGGAGTTGATTTCATACTCCTCCTGACCCTCAACCTGAACAGAGCGAGGAGAGGATATAGTGGAGGAAAATCTGTTACAGACTAACGGTTTCAGTAAGGAAACATGAAAGGAGTTAGGAATGCGTAAGGCAGCTGGAAGAGCTAGGCGATACGCAACTGGGTTAATACGAGTCAGAACCCTGTAAGGGCCAATGTAACGAGGAGCGAATTTCATAGAAGGGACCTTTAAACGAATGTTTCTTGTACTCAACCATACCCTATCACCTGGAACAAAAACCGGAGCCGCCCCTCTGTGCTTATCAGCGTGTTTCTTGAACAACATGGAATTATGTAGGAGAATTTGTCGAGTCGGATCCCACAACTTCCTCAAATTGGCAACATGAACATCAACCGACGGTACCCCTTGGGAAGGAGAAACCGAGGGAAGAATGGAAGGATGAAAGCCATAATTCATGAAGAAGGGACTGGAACGAGTAGAATCACAAACGAGATTATTGTGTGCAAACTCCGCCCAAGGAATCAAACCGACCCAATCGTCCTGGTGTTCAGAAACAAAACAACGCAAATATTGTTCAATCTTTTCATTGGTACGTTCAGCAGCTCCGTTAGACTGAGGATGATAGGCAGAAGAAAAATTCAATTTGATGCCAAGTTGAGAACAGAAGGATCTCCAAAAACGTGAAACAAATTGGGAACCTCTATCGGAAACATCTCTATCTCGGAAGGTATCCCATGTAAGCGAAAAATCTCTCTCGCGAATATCTCCGCCAATTCAGGAGAAGTCGGGAGTTTAGTTAAGGGCACGAAATGAGCCATCTTAGTAAACCTATCAACCACCGTGAGGATCACAGTCTGTTTTTTAGAAACAGGCAAATCTACAATGAAGTCCATAGCCAAACAGGACCATGGTCTCTCTGGAATGTTCAAGGGATGTAACAAACCACATGGAAGCGTATGAGGTTGCTTAGTCTTCATACAGACCTCACATGCTCCGATGAAATCCCTAATATCCTTCCGTAAAGAAGGCCACCAGAAATCTTTAGAGATCAAGGAACATGTCTTGCGAATACCCGGATGCCCAGCCGCCTTACTGTTGTGAAAACACTGTAAGAGTTCCAGTTGGAGTTCAGGAGGAACGAAATGCCTTGCCCCAGGAGTCTGTCTAGGCGCCAGATGTTGCAACTTCATGATCTGACCAAGCAATGGAGAGTGAATCTTAAGACTCGTGTTGGCGATAATATTGCCCCTGGGTACTATAGAAGACAAAACCGGCTCAGATATCGCAGAAGGTTCATATTGGCGAGACAAAGCATCGGCTTTAGAATTCTTAGAACCAGGTCTATAAGTGAGCACGTAATTGAAATGCGTGAGGAATAAAGACCAACGAGCTTGCCTGGAGGGCAAGCGCTTGGCCTCCCCAATATAGGACAAGTTCTTGTGGTCTGTCAAAATAGTAACAGGATGTAAGGTGCCCTCCAATAAATGTCTCCACTCCTTTAAAGCCATGATAACTGCTAGTAGTTCCCTGTCACCAATGTCATATCTGCTCTCAGGACCTGATAGTTTCTTGGAAAAAAAACCACATGGATGTAAGGGCTTATCCACACCTAACCTTTGGGACAGGATAGCACCTATACCTGTCTCTGAGGCGTCTACCTCGAGTAGGAAAGGCAGAGTCGTATCAGGGTGAACTAAAATTGGTGCAGAAGCAAACAGTTCCTTGAGTGTTTTGAAGGCAAGAAGGGCTTCAGTAGACCAGTTCTTAGTGTCAGCCCCCTGTCTGGTCATATTGGTAATAGGAGCTATAATTGAAGAGTAACCCTTAATGAAGCGCCTATAATAGTTGGAGAATCCAATAAACCTCTGAATGGCCTTGAGGCCCCTGGGTAAAGGCCAATCCAAAATGGACTGGAGCTTATCCGGGTCCATCTTAAACCCTTCCCCAGAAATCACATAGCCAAGAAAGTTTATCTGGGATTGGTCAAAGCTGCATTTCTCCAATTTGCAGTACAGGCCATGTTGAAGGAGCTTGCGCAATACCCTTCTGACTTGTCTGTGGTGAGTCTCAATCTCTCTAGAGTGTATAAGTGTATCATCCAGATATACAATAACGCAGTCATGTTGAAACTTCATTGATCAGGTCCTGAAATACTGCCGGTGCATTACAGAGACCAAAAGGCATAACTGTGTATTCATAGTGCCCATAACGGGTATTGAACGCCGTCATCCACTCGTGACCCTGCTGAATTCTCACCAAGTTATACGCCCCTCTGAGATCTAACTTGGTGAAAATCTTGGAGCCTTTTAGACGATCAAAGAGCTCGGTAATCAAAGGAATTGGGTAGGCATTTCTAATGGTTATTTTGTTCAAACCTCGATAATCAATGCAAGGTCTTAGTGTACCATCCTTCTTCTTAACAAAAAAAAACCCAGCCCCGGCAGGGGAGGAGGATCTCCTAATGAATCCTTTTTCAAGGTTCTCACAAATATACTCCTCTAAGACTAAGTTCTCTTTAGTGGACAAAGGATATACATTACCCCTGGGGGGCATAGTACCAGGTAGTAGATTAATCTTACAATCAAAAGACCTGTGTGGAGGTAAAGTATCAGCATTCTTTTTGTCAAATACTGCCTTTAAATCTAGGTACAGAGGCGGTATTTGTACCTCTGTAGAGTAGGTAGAATTAATCGGTGTGTTAACTGCGCAAAGCGGTGACACTGTCCGTAAGCACTTGTCCTGACAACCCTGACCCCATGAGACTATCTCCCCTAATTCCCAATCAATAATAGGGTTATGTTTTTTTAACCAAGGATACCCCAGGACTATGGGAACAGATGGAGACGAAATAAGCAATAAAGATATGTCTTCCTCGTGTAAGATACCAACAGTTAATTTAACGGGTATGGTTTCACGAAAAATCACAGGCTCAACTAAAGGTCTACCATCTATGGCCTCAACGGCCAAGGGTGTCTCCCTTAACTGGGATGGGATAGCGTGTTTAGTAACAAAAACTTGGTCGATAAAGTTCTCAGCAGCTCCGGAATCTATCAATGCCATCGTTTCTAGTACTCCCTTCTCCCAAGTTAAAGAAACGGGTAGCAGAAGCCTGTGATCTTTATAATTATGATTAGAGGACAAAATAGAAACACCCAAGGCCTGTCCTCTAGAGAAACTTAGGTGCGAGCGTTTCCCGAGCGACTAGGACAATTTAGGCGTAAATGACCTCTGACTCCACAGTACATACACAACCCCTCCCTTCTCCTGTACTGTCTCTCCTCTTCTGAGAGGCGAGTATTGCCTATCTGCATAGGTTCTGGAAGAAGTGAGGTTGTGGATTCAGAACTTTGAAATGAAGGAGCTAGTTTAAAGGAAGGTCTACGGTTTCTCTCTCGAGTGTTCTGCCTTTCTCTTAAACGTTAATCAATGCGAGAAATAAAAGAAATTAAATCCTCCAAATTTTCAGGAAGCTCTCTAGTAGCAACCTCGTCAAGGATTATGTCTGATAGCCCGTTTAAAAATACATCTATATAAGCCTGTTCATTCCACTTAACTTCTGCCGCCAAGGACCTGAACTCTAGTGCATAATCCACAAGTGTTCGGTTTTCTTGTCTAAGGCGCAACAGTAATCTAGCTGCATTGACCTTTCTACCTGGAGGGTCAAAAGTTCTTCTGAAATCAGCTACAAAGGCATTATAATTGTATACTAACGGATTATCATTTTCCCACAATGGATTGGCCCATCTCAAAGCTTTCTCGACAAGTAATGTGATAATAAATCCAACCTTCGCCCTATCTGTAGGATAGGAGCGGGGTTGTAATTCGAAATGGATACCTATTTGGTTTAAGAAACCACGACACTTCTCTGGAGAACCACCATAACGTACAGGTGGAGTGATACGGGAAGAAGCACCTACAGTGGCTACCTCTAGACCTGAACTCACAGGAGAGATAGAAGTATTAGGCATCTCGTCTGGTTGATTACTAGAACGAGATAGTAACGCCTGTAGTGCTAGAGCCATCTTGTCCATTCTGTGATCCATGGCGTCGAACCTAGAGTCAGAAGGACCAACCTGAGTGTTTGTACCTGCAGGATCCATTGGCCCTGTCGTAATGTCAGGATCGGGACAGGGATCCAACACGCAGAGTACAAACAGGTGGTAGGTACGTATACCGGACCTTAGAATGGCCGGACTTAACGTAAGGAGTAAGTAGAGAATAGTCAGGGACAAGCCGAGGTCGAGGGAACGAGAGGACAGGTAAGCGAGAGAGAAGCCGAGTCAAAGGGTATCAGAGATAAACAGGGTAGTACAAACAAGCCGGGTCAGAACCAAAGAGACAACTAGAATACAAGAGCGCTGAGTGACTAGACAGGCTAGAACCACGACAGGGCAATGAGCAGATGCCGAAAGCCTTACTTTATACCTTGATTCTAGAGGGTAATCACGCCCCCGACGAGTCCTGATTAGTGCTCGGGACTTGAGTGACAGGTCGACCCGGGTTGGCTTCATGACGTCGACTACTGAGCGTCGCGTCATATAAGGAAGTGGATCCCTCTCGGTCGGCTTGTAAATGTCCGAGAGGACCGCGAGGAACGGAAGAAACAACCCCTCTGGGAGGATAAACGTCTAAGTCTCTCACCTCCTCTGAGGTAGAGACTACAGGTACCCTGACAGTTAGCGAGTGTGTGTTTCTGTTAGCTAGTGTATGCGTATCTGTCAGTGAATGTGTGTGTGTGTGTATTTAGAATGCGGGGCGGGGGGAAAGGTTGGGTGGGGGTGGCGCGGCGGGGGAGGGGGGGGGCCTGAGTTTTGTCCTGCCTAGGGCAGCACAAAACCAGGATACACCACTGATCAGCTGAATAGAAAATAGGAGCCATAGAAAGCATTGAGAGGTTTATCTGAGACTTGAGGGTCTTGACATCTTGCCAGGTTATTATTCCAGCTTGGTACCTGTTGACTGGTAGGGCATATGTATTGATGGCATGGATCTTGTTCTTGCCATTTAGCTGGGACTTCAGGACCTCTCAGACTCTCTGGAGGTACTCTGATGTTCTCCTTGCCTCTTCCTCATGGTTGCCATGTTCTTGTGGTACCCCCAGGTACTTGTAGATATTCTCCACATCTCCTATTCAGCCTTCTGGTACTTGAAATCCTTCTGTTCTGATCATCTTCACTTTTCTTCGCTATCTGTTACACTGCTGATCTAGGGAGACCTCGTGCACAGTCGGCATGACAGCATGTCCGCACTCGATCAGCGTGGACACACTAAAGCTAAACTTACCTCTTGCCAGGTCTCCCTCCAGTCCAGGGCCAGATTAAGAGCCCAGTGGGCCTGGTGCTGACAATTATGATGGGCCTAATTACATGATCATATCGACCAAAAACAGTAAAACACTCCCAAGCGTCATGTATCTGATGGAGATGGTGCTGGAGAGAAAGAAAACAGCAGCTATAAGAAAACACATACCCTAGGCTAATCTCTCACTATTTTATGTTTTCATCTTTCAAGCAAATCCATAACCCCTAACAGCAGTGTCCAGTCAAGCAGGAAGTCAATGGGCACGGTAAAAGGGTGTGCCACTGACACCAATCATGTAACCTGCCAAAAGGGGCAAACATGCCCAAAAAGATTACATGTCTGCCCAAAGAATTAGGCCAGCCTGGCATGAATGCATGTCAGGCTGCCTGCCAATCATGCAGCTGGCCAACTAAGGGCATACTATGCAGACAGCACCCTGAGCTTGGCATAAATGCATCTAATGATGTGCTCGCTCAACGCTTTCTAAGGACTGTCCCCTAGCACTTGCTGGTCCACTTGTCTCCTTACCTTCTTACTAGCAAGCAGACGCTCCTGGTATATAGTCTGGGACAGAGAAAAGCTGTGTAGTGAGTGTAGAAGAAAGGGAACATGCCACAGTGTTAGAGAGACCAACGTCTGCATTACCTTAAAGGATCACTATAGGGTCAGGAACACAAACATGAATTCATGACCCTATAGTGTTAACACCACCATCTAGACCCCCTGAGCCCCTCATGCCTCCATTAATATAGCAAAATATTACTGTATTCAAGCCTGAAGCTGTAACTCTGCATGCTGTTAGACTCGGAAAAACAAGCAGTCTGCTGACATCATTAGAAGTGGTGGCCTGATCCAAGAGAAGTGCTTCCCCATAGGATTGGCTGAGACTGACAAAGAGGCAGATCAGGGGCAGAGCCAGCATGATTCAAACACAGCCTTGGCCAATCAGCATCTCCTCATAGAGATTAATTGAATCAATGAATCTCTATGAGGAAAGTTCAGTGTCTGCATGCAGAGGGAGGAGATACTGAATGTTTGGATGCATTTTAGGCAGCCATGACCCAGGAAGGATATCTAACAGCCATCTAAGGAGTGGCCAGTGAAGTTATCACTAGGCTGTAATGTAAACACTGCATTTTCTCTGAAAACAGCAAAAAGCCTGACGGTAATGATTCTACTCAACAGAACTAATTCAATAAATTGTAGTTGTTCTGGTGACTATAGTGTCCCTTTAACTATATTCATTGTCAGCCAGTCCAGTCCACACAAGTTTTGTTCCCATGCATCCCTCTTAAGTTTCCATACTTAAGTAAGAGTATGTGAAAAGTAGTTAGGGTTGCCACCTTTCTTGGAAAAACATACCGACCTTGCTAATTTGCATAATTAAATATGTATGGGTGACATCACATGATGTAAATCACAAGGAGTGACATAAGAGAAAATGCTGTAAAATCACCAAAAAACTACTTAGTTTGATTCTGCTGTATAGATGGATACCTCCCAGTGCCCCTATGTCTCCCAGTGCCCCCATGTGTCAATTACTCCAGGTCTCAGTGTTCCTATGTATCAGTGTCTCAGTGCCCCATGTCTCCCAGTGTCCCTAGTGTCGTGTCCCCAGGTCTCCCAGTGATCCTATGTATCACCATGTCTCAATGCCCCATGTCTCCCTGTGTCCCCATGTATCCCAGGGTCCCCATGTCACTAGGACACTAGGAAGACGGGGAGACCTGGGGACACGGGGGGACCTAGGGACACTGAGACACCAGTGACACTGGGAGACTACGGGACTCTGGCTGGGACACATGGGAACACTGGAAAAATAGGGGATACTTGAAGACATGGGGACACAGACACCAGGGACACAGACACTAGAGACACTGGCTGGGGGACATGGGGACATTGAGACATGGGGGCACTGGGAGACATGGGGACACTGAGACACCAGGGCCACAGACACTAGGGACACTAGCTTGGAGACATGGGGACATTGAGACACTTGAGGCACTGGGAGACATGGAGGCACTAGGAGACATGGGGACACTGAGACACTGGCAGACTGGGGGCACTGGGAGACTAGGGGTCACTGAGACGCCAGGGACACTGGCTGGGAGACATGGGGACACTGAGAGACATGGGGACTCTGTGTCCCCATGTGTCTCTGTGTCATAATGTCTGCCAATGTCCCTTAGTGTCTCAGTGTATGTCTCCTTGCAGCCTATCCCCCCATCCCTTACTTCCCTGAGCTGTAGGCTGTCTCTGCAGGGTGGGAGCTGCTGTCTGGACTCTCTGTAGCTGCTCCCCTGCGGATCAGTGATTAGAGATAGGCAGGGAGGGATATGCTGATACTTCCTATCCCTGCTTCTCTCCATACACAGCGACCCCTACTGGCCAGTGCTGGTATTGCATAGTAATCTCTTGTTTATACTGAGAAAAATACCAGCATTTGTATTGCCAGTATCACTGTAATATTGGAACCAGCCAGGCAGCCTCAAATACTGGCTGTGCCAATAAAATAAAAGCCAGGTGGAATCCCTAAGAGTAGTGTGTAAAAAAAAAAAATGTAAAAAAAAAAAAATTTTTTTTTTTTTTAAATCAATGGGCCTATTCCATGGGCCTGGGCCTGGAGCTGCAGCCCCTATGTTATCCATCAGCCCCTATGTTAATCCGGCCCTGCACACAGGACACTCCCAGGGGGAGGATTAAAATAACCAATCATACACAGGGTAACACCCCCACGTCTCCACCCCTCAGATAAACACATAACATAATTATAACGTACAATATTTTACCCCAGTTCTGGATGTACCCCAAAAACAGGGGGTATACCTTTAAGTCCAGCACCGCTTGATAGGTCTTGGTTAGGAGAACAATATGTCCAAATTTCAGCCCATTCGGTTGAGGGGTTCGGGAGTTATGGATGTTTGAAGTTTTGACCGACTTTTTTTAAATCAATGGGCCTATTCCATGGGCCTGGGCCTGGAGCTGCAGCTCCATCAGCCCCTATGTTAATCCGGCCCTGCTCCAGTCTCCATGGTAGATCAGGTGGAAATCATGCTGGCATTCTCAAAACCGCTGGTCGCTTCCAAGGGCCTCAAATGAAATTAAAGGAACAGCCTCCATTTTTTACGCTAGTGACATGGACGTGCGTGCATCATCACATCATTGGTGTTGTGATGGACTGCCTGCCACCCCGACCGGGTGGGTCCATCAATCAAAGCTTCCTAGCTGCCGCTGAGGACCATAAGCACAACACCGGGCACCGTAGCCCCCTAGCTGCCCTATCTTGGCTGGGGGTCTCGCCGTCCCTTCCATCCCTGGACCAAACTCCTGGATCCTGCTCTCAGTGGGAAGAGAGTATAGCTGATAACCCAATTATCTCCAGGCAGGAAAAAAACAAAAAACACATTTCTACAAAGTCCCAAAAGTACCCCAAAACACATAATATCCCCACAAATGTCACATCCCCTGATAGCCCTGATCTGGCTGACCAACATATCCAAAAATCACTCAGATCAGTTCAGGGGTTCAGGAATACCCGGGAAGTCACAGGTCTACTTTGGGGATTCGAAGTAAAGTTCGAAATACCGAATATAGCCGTTTGTGAGTACAGTCAGTGTATTTCTTTTGTTTGGGAGTTTCTTCTTACCGAATGTCGTTCGACTCCCGTTCGAATAGCCTAACATCCCCGGAAGGTAAGCATTCAGCGACGTTCGCGCGGTTGAGTGTCCAATTTGAGTTCCATGCACTCGATGACCAAACACCACTCATTGTTGTCACGCCTTATGATGGCCGCCACCATACCATGGGTCTTCCCAGGACCAATCTATGATGTCTCTCCAGTTGTAGAGCTATAGGTCTGGATCTGCCACCCAGCTCTCTTGCTCTGCCTGCAAGGTAAATTGGGGCCGACTTGAGCTGAGCAGGTGCTGGTAGTCCTGCTCCAGATCCCATTCCAGGGTGGCCAGATGGATCAGGTTTGGCCCTAGGTCGCCAGCTCTAGGGAGATTCAGTATAGCCTCCCTGTGGTTATGTATGACCCAAAAACGTGATACTGTAGCACTAGTGATGTCCCGAACGGTTCGCTGGCGAATAGTTCCTGGCGAACATAGCATGTTCGCGTTCGCCACCGTGGGCGAACACATGCGATGTTCGGTCCGCCCCCTATTTGTCATCATTGAGTAAACTTTGACCCTGTACCTCACAGTTAGCAGACACATTCCAGCCAATCAGCAGCACACCCTCCCTAGCAGACCCTCTCACCTACTGGACAGCATCCATTTTAGATTAATTCGGAAGCTGCAACCATTTTATTTTATTTTTTCAATTTTTTTTGTGTGCATATAAATGTTACTGCAGATACTCCCCCCAGGCACCATGTGTTACTGCAGATACTCCCTCCAGACATTCTGTGTTACTGCAGATACTCCCTCCAGACACACTGTGTTTCTGCAGATACTCCCTCCAGACACCCTGTGTTACTGTAGATACTCCCCCCAGACACTCTGTGTTACTGCATGTAACAGAACTTCATCATCTCCTAAGCCCTGTGGAATAGGACAGTGAAATGCCTGATAAAGCATCTGTTCGGTAGTTTAATTCGTTCCTTTTCGGCAGATTACTACCGAACACCGGACTGATTTGATATATCATAAAGCATGTTTTACCTTCCCAGCTTGTTCCCAGCCGTTCGCATCATTTCGCACGAACTCCGTGTATAACATATAGGTGGCCGCCATTTCGGGACTTACATGTGTTCGCGGCCATCTTGCATACGAACAGCGGTGTTTGCCTGTGAACGCATGGAACTAAAAACGGATACACAAACAGGCGAACACCCCTTGAGACCTCCATGCGCCCAGAACTTCGTGCTGGAACTACCGAACGACGGGCCGTTCGGTAGTTACACTTAATCGGCTATGGGGAATCCAGCGAACACGGAGATAGTTGTGGATGACAAGAATTTCGTATAGTTTTAACAGGCGAACGGAGACCGACTGCAGGGCCAAAACTTGTGGAACTCTTTTCGGCTAGAAAATCCGTGCAGTCGGTCAAAACTTCAAACATCCATAACTCCCGAACCCCTCAACCGAATGGGCTGAAATTTGGACATATTGTTCTCCTAACCAAGACCTATCAAGCGGTGCTGGACTTAAAGGTATACCCCCTGTTATCAGCTATACTCTCTTCCCACTGAGAGCAGGATCCAGGAGTTTGGTCCAGGGATGGAAGGGACGGCGAGACCCCCAGCCAAGATAGGGCAGCTAGGGGGCTACGGTGCCCGGTGTTGTGCTTATGGTCCTCAGCGTCAGCTAGGAAGCTTTGATTGATGGACCCACCCGGTCGGGGTGGCAGGCAGTCCATCACAACACCAATGATGTGATGATGCACGCACGTCCATGTCACTAGCGTAAAAAATGGAGGCTGTTCCTTTAATTTCATTTGAGGCCCTTGGAAGCGACCAGCGGTTTTGAGAATGCCAGCATGATTTCCACCTGATCTACCATGGAGACTGGAGCAGGGCCGGATTAACATAGGGGCTGATGGAGCTGCAGCTCCAGGCCCAGGCCCATGGAATAGGCCCATTGATTTAAAAAAAGTCGGTCAAAACTTCAAACATCCATAACTCCCGAACCCCTCAACCGAATGGGCTGAAATTTGGACATATTGTTCTCCTAACCAAGACCTATCAAGCGGTGCTGGACTTAAAGGTATACCCCCTGTTATCAGCTATACTCTCTTCCCACTGAGAGCAGGATCCAGGAGTTTGGTCCAGGGATGGAAGGGACGGCGAGACCCCCAGCCAAGATAGGGCAGCTAGGGGGCTACGGTGCCCGGTGTTGTGCTTATGGTCCTCAGCGTCAGCTAGGAAGCTTTGATTGATGGACCCACCCGGTCGGGGTGGCAGGCAGTCCATCACAACACCAATGATGTGATGATGCACGCACGTCCATGTCACTAGCGTAAAAAATGGAGGCTGTTCCTTTAATTTCATTTGAGGCCCTTGGAAGCGACCAGCGGTTTTGAGAATGCCAGCATGATTTCCACCTGATCTACCATGGAGACTGGAGCAGGGCCGGATTAACATAGGGGCTGATGGAGCTGCAGCTCCAGGCCCAGGCCCATGGAATAGGCCCATTGATTTAAAAAAAGTCGGTCAAAACTTCAAACATCCATAACTCCCGAACCCCTCAACCGAATGGGCTGAAATTTGGACATATTGTTCTCCTAACCAAGACCTATCAAGCGGTGCTGGACTTAAAGGTATACCCCCTGTTTTTGGGGTACATCCAGAACTGGGGTAAAATATTGTACGTTATAATTATGTTATGTGTTTATCTGAGGGGAGGAGACGTGGGGGTGTTACCCTGTGTATGATTGGTTATTTTCATCCTCCCCCTGGGAGTGTCCTGTGCTGTGTGTACCTTTTCCTAATAAAAAGCAGGCTGGGTGTTCCAGTCCTCAGTTCATCTTGACCCTTCAAAACGTAGCCTCGTCTCGTTCTTGGAAGGGGATTATTTGGGGATGTTATTCTGCTCCTGTTACAGCTGAACCTGACTCTCGCTCTGGATATCGTGGATGGGATTACACCAGCTTTACTTCTCCACAGCAGCTTGCAGGGAAAAAGGACGTCTTCAACGGCAGATACCCTCTCTCTACCTGGGTAGCAGTTACACTGCAGATACTCCCCCCAGCCAGAAGAGGACTCAGCCGAGGAGGTCATGGAAGAGGATGGAGTAGGAGGAGTAGAGGAGGTGGCAGCAGGCCTGCCTGCAAGTCGTGGCGGTGTCACCAACTCCTCTGCAGAGCCACGCATTCCATGCTTGGCAGCCGTCAGCAGGTTTACCCAATGCGCAGTGTAGGTGATATACCTGCCCTGACCATGCTTTGCAGACCAGGTATCAGTGGTCAGATAGACCCTAGCCCCAACACTGTGTGCCAGACATGCCATTACTTCCTTTTGCACAATCGAGTACAGGTTGGGGATTGCCTTTTGTGAAAAGAAATTTCGGCCGGGTACCTTCCACTGCGGTGTCCCAATAGCTACAAAAGTTTTTTGGTTTTTAAATGCAAGCTATTGGGACACCATATATGAGTGGCAAAGTACACTGGCAGAGGTCTGCAGAGCACACGCTGAAGGCCTGACACACCCGCTTTACGGACACTGACTGCTATTAGCTTACACAGAAAAACTTTTTTTCTTTGTAAAAGCACGCTATAGAGACACCAGATATGAGTGGCAACTGGCAAAGTACACTGGCAGAGGTCTGCAGAGCACACGCTGAAGGCCTGACACACCCGCTTTACGGACACTGACTGCTATTAGCTTACACTGAAAAACGTTTTTTCTTTGTAAAAGCACGCTATAGAGACACCAGATATGAGTGGCAAAGTACACTGGCAGAGGTCTGCAGAGCACACGCTGAAGGCCTGACACCCAGACGCTTGCAGACAACTAACTGCTATTCAATCTATTACAGTGAAAAAAAAATGTTTTCTTTTTAAATGTCAAGCTTAAGCTATTGTGACACCAGATATGAGTGGTGGCACTTGCCAAATGGGCACAGTATCCACTGAGCCTGACACAGAAGCTGGCAGGCAGGCAACTGCAATTACATTACACACAAAAAAAAAGCAGACTGATGTTCTTACCCTAAAAAGGGTTTTTTGGGGTGCTGTTCTTACAGCAGAGATCAGATGAGTCCTTCAGGACTGTAGTGGACACTGAATACCCTAGCCTAGCTATCAATTTCCCTATCTAATGAGCAGCAGCTACACTTTCCCTCCTCTCAATAAGCATGCAGCTTCAGAATGAATCTAAAATGGATGCTGGGAGGGAGGTGGGAGGGTGTGGAAGGGAGGGTCTGCCACTGATTTGCTGGAATGTGTCTGCTGACCGTGAGGCACAGGGTCAAAGTTTGCTCAATGATGACGAATAGGGGGCGGATCGAACCGCGCACCCCCCTCTCCTTACCTGTCTCGGCAGCCTCCTGTCCTGGAGCGTTGGCTCTTCCTCTCTCCACTGCTGCTTCAGGCTTTGGGTGCAGTTGCCGGATCCGTCCAGCAGGTGGCGTCTGATGCTCCAGTTGCCATGGTGTGGCGAAACCGACCTCGCCACGTGTCCTTGGAGGGGGCTGATTGCCCGCCTCTTGCCTTTGGACTATGGACCAGACTTTATGGGAATGTGATACCCCAGATAGCCATACCATGGAGCCTGTTCATATAATGAAAGACTATGGGAAAGACTTTAGCTCCATGGCAATTGTACTGTGTGAGTAGGATCTGCGCGCTATTCGGTAGTTTTGTGCGTGCAGATCCCAGCTATCTGGGGATAGGTGAAATGTCTGTGTGTTATGTGTAAATGTGACTTTATGTATTTTAAAGTGTTTTATGTCGTTTTGCAACCATGTGGTTAATGGAGTCTGCCTTTAGTCCTGGGTAATTGGATTACTTCTCCAATTAACTCCAGGGCAGAAGGGAGGAAACCAGGGTGCATTGTGGGGATGTTTTTCTGCCAGCCAGAAAGGAACAAAAGATACTTTTAGTAACTTTTGAACCCCTGGTCGGATTCATGCCATTTTTTAATATGTTGTTCCCCTGAATGGATTGATTGTGGATATGTATTTTTATGTGAATGTGATATATGGTTTTAAAGTTATGAAAGTTGTGTAAAAGTATATTTTACACTGTATGCATAATGGGATTATGTGTCACACTAAGGGGAGGGGATGTGTGGGAGGTAACATCTATGTCATTGGTTCTTTTATGCCTCCCCCTGGGTGTGGCCTGTATGTGTGAGTTGGAAATAAAAGCCAGGCTGGATGAGCCAGTCCAGAGTTCCTGTTTTACCCTCAAAGTGATGTGTCGTCTCATTATTGGGGGAGGATTTATTGCATGCTGTTCCAGTTGACTGCTAGGAGTACAAGCCTATTCGTATGGTTCCTATTCAATGGTCTACAGCATTCATATGCTTGGGAGAATTTAAAAGGCTTCTCAGATTCGGTGATTGTGGTGTCTGCCAGAGTGCTTGGAGTCCTCAGGAAGCGCTAGGAGCATCCATTAACGGAGGTACCAAGTCGGGGTGCCAGGTGATCCGTTACACATGGGAACTGCGCTGTAGGTGATGAACTCCTTTTTTTATGCTGCTGTCTCTTCTATGGTGCCGCCAGCGGTTCCTGGGGTGCCGTCAGGTAAGTAATGTTTTCCTGTGCTCGCTGGGGCGCCTGCGCTATGCTGGTTCATGTTGGGTTTATTTAAAAAAAAAAAAAAAAAAAAATCAAAATTTTTTTTTTTCTAAAACCTAAACAAAAAAAAATCCAAAAAAATAATAATCAAAGAGTAGCAGTCAGCCGCGCTCAGTGTAGTACTCTACTGGTGCGACGGTGCGTCCACCGGTGGGTGGGGGGCAGTGCGCTTGGTCCTCAGCGCGGCAATTGGAGGGGAGTTGGGCCTCTTCCTCATTGGGGGCTGCGCCACCTCTCCCCTGTGCACTCTCGCAAGGTATTCCCCTTTGGCCCTTGGGGGGGGATGCTCTTCCCTGGGGGCACTAGGGGGGGTAGGACTCGGGCGGCAATGATCTATAGTTCCGTTATGGGAAATTCCTAATACATTGGGTTTGGGGTTCACTATTTTGTATAGCGTGGTTGGGGAGTGGGCTGCGCGGCGTGGCGCTGTTTTGTTACCAGGACACCACTTGGGCTGCATGTCATACTTATGGTGGCCTGGGTTGGTGGCACTATGAAAAACATTTCTTCAGCGCCTTGCGGTTTTGCCCTCTGTAGCGTGGGATCAGATGGACTTAGGCCCCTGGCTCTCCATCGTAAGCCACCCGGTGGCGCATAAAGGGGGTTTGTCCTCCTTTCCTGGGGGGCGGCTCTGCCCCAGCGGCCTTGCAGCAATGGCCAGGTTGTTGCAGGGAGTTGAACGTCAGCCTATGTAAGTGGGGTGGGTCATGCTGTTTTAAGCTCAAATGCTCCCATCGTGGTGGGGGCTCACTCTGCCTCCTGCTGTTTCAAGAGGGGTAAGTACGGGAAAAAGGGGACATGGGGGCACAGGGCAGCGACGCCAGTGCTTGTAAGTGCGATGTGCCCATGGCTCAACCGCTACTGGAATTGGCAGGCCGTGGGGCTCCTGCTGGAGGGGGTCACCCGAGGCTTCGGTATCCCTTTCTTGGAGCGCCCGGATTCGGGGCGGTGTGGACCTTGAAGGAAAGGTTAAAAGATCTTCGTATGTATAGATTGGTAAAAGTCGAGACGGGGATATGATAGACAGTTTAAATACTTAAGGGGAATCAATACAGGAGGGAGGAGACTATGTTTAAAAGAAGTAAAACTTCTGCAATAAGAATACATAATCTTAAATTAGAGAGGCGAAGGTTTCACAATAATACCCAGATGTATTATGTTAACGGAAGGGTAGTGGATGCGTGGACTAGCCTTCCTGCTGAAGTAGTAGAGGAGTCTAAGTGGGTGTGGGATATGCGTAAGGCTGTCCTACCTATAAGATAAGGCCAGGGACTAATGTCAGTGGTTAGGAAATTGGGCTGACTGGATGGGCCGAATGGTCCTTATCTGCCATCACATTCTATGTTATGTTTCTAAGTCTGTGCTCGAATTCCCGCAGATGGTGCTGGATAAGCTCCTGCGGGAGGTAGCTTTGGGGTGGTTCGCGGGGTCAGTTGAGGCCCTGTCGCTCCCCAAGTTGCAGGTCCCCCTTGGGCCTGGTGCCCAAGTGGGAGGCAGGGGATTTTCGTCTGTTCATCGTTTGCCCTGCCCTCAAGGGGTATTGGTGAAAGATGTCGGGCGTCCTAGGCATCCTTCGATGCTGCGGTACGCATGGTCAGGGCAGTGGGCCCTGGGGCTTTGCTAACGAAAGCCGACGTCGGAGCCACGTTTCGCTTGTTGCCAGTTCATATGGATTGTCATCAACTCCTGGGTGGTGGGTTTGTGGTTGGTATTATGTGGATACGTGCTTCCCGATGGGTTGTTCGTTACCTGCTTTTACGATGAGTGCGTCGGCGCTTTCCTGTAGTGGGTGGTGCGGCAGGAGGCAAGGATTGGCTCGTTGCTGCGTTTCCTTGATGGCTTTTGTGTGTGGGCCTTCACTGACTTGTAGACTCTTGCTCGACTCGGTGGAGCTTTGGGGTCCTCTTGGAGCACGATAAGACAGTGGGGCCCAGTGACGTGCCTTAGCTCCTTGGGTATCGAAATTGACTCTGTGGCCATGGAGTGCTGGCTGCCGCGGGTTGAGGTTGAGAGGGTGTGGCGATGGCCAGGGGTCTGGGGAGGATGCAGCTGTGTTAGGGAGGTTATCTTCCGCTGCCAGATCAGGCCCATGGGGCAATTGTCCCGCAGGCGCCTGGTGGCCGCTACTACCGGGACCACAGTATTTTATCCGGCTCTGGAGGTCTGGGTTTTCTTCCTGACCGAGTATATTGGAAGGTCACCTTGGCAGGCGCCGGAGGTGTCCAGTTCGGACTTGCCCCTCTAAACGGACGCGGCTTACTGGATGCTCTGTCTGGTTGGGGTGATTCTGGGATCGCGCTGGTGTGCTGACATGGTTGGAGGCGTGGTCCGCCTCCGACTTGACCAGGAATTCTTGCCTTCCTGGAGCTTTTCCATTGTGGTGGCATTGGATTTGTGGGGTCGGGAGCTACAGGACCGTCGGGTCGTTATTCACTGTGCCAACCTCGGGGTTGTCCAGGTGATTAGCCAGCTCTCGGCCCCCCCCTTTTTCTTTTTTGGCACTTCCCCTGCTCCAGCGTCTGGTGCTCCGGTGCCCGTGTCTTCATGTGTCGTGTAGGTCGGGTTCCTCTTGGGCCAAAGTACTCCAGGGTATGGGTGAAATGGCAGGCGCGGGAGTCAGAGGTGGGTGTATTTGCGGGTTCGCCTGTTCGTTACAAGGTCTGTTGTGACTGCTGGAGCATTTGGGTTTCGGCGGATATGTCTTTCCTCCGGCGTGTCCTTGCGCGTGTCCAGTTTAGTTTTCTGGTTAAGTCCCAGGGTTGGGTGGCTGTCGCCACGGAGTTTCTGGTATGGCATGTGGTGTAGGGCCCGTGCAGGGGTCGGTTTTTGTGGATCCAAAGAGGCCAGTTTTGGGGGCCCTATGGGCACAATTGTGCCAAGTGCTCCCAGAGGTATGCCTCGTCGTTTCTTCATTTCTTTGGGGCCATGAGGATTGGGGTATTGGTGGGTCCGAACTGGTCAGCAGGTAGGGGAGGATTCTGTTTGCGGATGTCCGGGATGGTCAGGACCTGGTGTCCTTCAAGACTCGTCCATACAAGACCGACATCCTTTGCAAGGGCAGGTGGGTCCCGCTGGCAGCGGTCCCAGGATTGGACGCCTGTCTGGTCTGGGCGCTCAGGGAGTCCGCGGTACGGCCGTACGTGGCTGGCCCAATCGTGGTATACGAGGAGGGGAACTTCCTCTCCCATTTCAATTTGTTTGGCGGTCATTCTTTCCGCATTGGCACTGCGACGGAGGCCTCTCGGCTGGGTATGCTGAATCGGGATGTGCGGAGGATAGGAAGGTGGGACTCTAGGAGATTTGTTCCGGTGTGCGGGACCCTGTTTTGCTCCGTTGATTGTTTTTTCCTTCTCGGGGCGGATGATTGAGCACTCGACGAGGAACTATTGGCGGCAAGCATACATCTGGAGTGCGTTGGAGTGCTGCCGCAAAGGGTTTATCCGTTGGGTTTGACGGTTCGTTATAGGGGTTTTGGGGGATGCCCATTTCATCAGGTTTTGAGAAGGATACGGCAGATTGGTTGCGGCCGGATGGGGTTCATTTGTCTGGGGTCGGGCTCAACCGTTTTAATCTGGCCATTTGAGAGACGGTGGAACAGGCCATGGTTGGTTTGTTTGGGGTCCCCCGCTGATTTTAGGCTTAAAACAGCGGGGTTGTGGCGGGGGTGTGTCCTTGCCAAATAAGGGATGGTTTGGTAGATTAGATGAAAAAGGGGGATAATGGCCGGGTCTCATCCTCCCCCTGTCTCTTATGGTGAACCTGGAGGAGGTACCAGGTTGGACGTGTCCCCACTGGGTTGTAAGTCGACCAGTGGGGAGCATTATGGTTGGGCCCCACCGAGTGGGTGGGGAGCCCTGAAAAGGAAGATGTTTTTATTATGCCGAGGGGGGGAGGTGAGAGCCTTGGGGAAGTTAGATTGGCAAGGACGGTTTCTTTGGTTACTGTATGACTATATGCAGATTGTTTATGTTAATTTATGATAATTATTATTTCGTTATATGTTAAAAGGAGTTATACAGTATTTGGTTGTGTTAATAAATGCTGTGGCCTGTTTTCTCTAAGAAGTTGTCTGTCGTTATTTGAAGGGGTAAGTTATGGTTTTATGGGGGATGAAGGGAATGCTATCCAATGCCCACTACGTACATACATGAAACTGTTCACATCAATAAAGAAAATGGCTACTGTGCACAATGTAAGTTGCATTAGAAATCCATAACATGAACATTTAAAGTTCATAACATGCAGCCTGCTATGACAATATAAAACACATTTCTTTATATTATTAATGTTATTAATTCATCCATTAAGAGATGAGTTTTATATTGTCATGGTAGACTGCATATAATGAATTTTACATTGTCATGGCAGTCTATTGCAGCTTGCGCAGCAGCCATTTACATTGTTGGAATAATGGAATAGTAGCCATTTTCTTTATTGGTGTGAACTGTTCCAACCCAGAAATACCTGGGGTATTGAATAATTACAGGTTTAAACTGACAGGTTCAGTGACAGGTTTTTATAATAATGACCATCATCCATTTTTAACTCTCCAAGTTATTCAGTCACATTATCCCACACCTACATCGATTGTTGAAGTGAGTGTGGACTGAATGGGTTGGGTGAATAATGCTAGTGTGACTGAATGACTTGGAGAGTTAAAAAATGGATGATGAGCATTATTAAAAAACAAAAACAGTTTATGTTTTGAAAATGCCCACAGGGCCAGATTAAGAGCCCAGTGGGCCTGGTGCTGACAATTATGATGGGCCTAATTACATGATCATATCGACCAAAAACAGTAAAACACTCCCAAGCGTCATGTATCTGATGGAGATGGTGCTGGAGAGAAAGAAAACAGCAGCTATAAGAAAACACATACCCTAGGCTAATCTCTCACTAATTTATGTTTTCATCTTTCAAGCAAATCCATAACCCCTAACAGCAGTGTCCAGTCAAGCAGGAAGTCAATGGGCACGGTAAAAGGGTGTGCCACTGACACCAATCATGTAACCTGCCAAAAGGGGCGAACATGCCCAAAAAGATTACATGTCTGCCCAAAGAATTAGGCCAGCCTGGCATGAATGCATGTCAGGCTGCCTGCCAATCATGCAGCTGGCCAACTAAGGGCATACTATGCAGACAGCACCCTGAGCTTGGCATAAATGCATCTAATGATGTGCTCGCTCAACGCTTTCTAAGGACTGTCCCCTAGCACTTGCTGGTCCACTTGTCTCCTTACCTTCTTACTAGCAAGCAGACGCTCCTGGTATATAGTCTGGGACAGAGAAAAGCTGTGTAGTGAGTGTAGAAGAAAGGGAACATGCCACAGTGTTAGAGAGACCAACGTCTGCATTACCTTAAAGGATCACTATAGGGTCAGGAACACAAACATGAATTCATGACCCTATAGTGTTAACACCACCATCTAGACCCCCTGAGCCCCTCATGCCTCCATTAATATAGCAAAATATTACTGTATTCAAGCCTGAAGCTGTAACTCTGCATGCTGTTAGACTCGGAAAAACAAGCAGTCTGCTGACATCATTAGAAGTGGTGGCCTGATCCAAGAGAAGTGCTTCCCCATAGGATTGGCTGAGACTGACAAAGAGGCAGATCAGGGGCAGAGCCAGCATGATTCAAACACAGCCTTGGCCAATCAGCATCTCCTCATAGAGATTAATTGAATCAATGAATCTCTATGAGGAAAGTTCAGTGTCTGCATGCAGAGGGAGGAGATACTGAATGTTTGGATGCATTTTAGGCAGCCATGACCCAGGAAGGATATCTAACAGCCATCTAAGGAGTGGCCAGTGAAGTTATCACTAGGCTGTAATGTAAACACTGCATTTTCTCTGAAAACAGCAAAAAGCCTGATGGTAATGTGTGATAGAATTTGTCTTGATTCCAAGGCTCAAGCTTATAGGTGTCATATAATGATATCCTATATTAAAATTGGCTAACTTGGAATCAGGATTGATTCCAATCAGGATTGATTGCTTGATGCTTGAACAACACTTAAGACCATATATGTCTAAGTCCCGGGAGCAGAGAGCCCCCACCCAAGATGTCTCTACTCTAATCTTGTTGTTCTCTCTTACCCAGAAACTTATTTGTTATGTATACATGGCGCTCATTCCTATGTCTTATCCTATGTCCTATTCCTATGTCTTATCTGTATTCCCTTGCTATTTTTGTTCTAAGAGTATTTGCACGTAAGCACTTACTTTTTAAATGTATAAAACCCAGCTGATGAATAAAAAACGTCAGAGGCTTATTTTGAATACCAACAGGTGTCTGGTGTCTAATTCTTGCTTCTCCGAGTGCACTTGTAACAACAATTTGGGTTTCCTCTGAATATAACAAAGATCAACATTCTGATCCACAACAATTTGGTGCCGAAACCCGGGATCAGACGAATCCAGTTCATCCGGACCCAGAAGGGTTGGCTCGGAGCCCAGACGGTTAATCAGCTGCAGCGGGTAAGAAAAAGCTTTTATTTTTCTACCTATAAATGATTTTGACTCTCTGGTGCTCTTTGAGACCCCGGTCCGGGTGGGTAAGGATTTTAAAAACGTCTGATCTAAAGAACTTGTTTTCTGTGGTATTATGGTTATATTCAGGTGGAGGTTGTGTTATGTCTTGTGAAAGGAATCTTGAGATAGTGGAATAGAACTGTGGGTTGTAAGTTATTTTTATTGTTTGCCTTGTCATTTGTTTTATAATTTGAGTTAGAATCCTCCAAGGGCAGATCTCCTGATCTGTATTTAGAAGACAGAACTGTGAAAATTCCACTGCAGCGGTCATAAGTGTTTAAATACACTGTTATTGTACAGTTTGTCTTGGTAAGGAAGTAATTAACCCTTACAAGTTTTAAGATGGGTAGCTCTGAAAGTACCCAAGGGGGATTTACGGCTTTGACTATTGTCAAGCATCACAAAGGACAAGGAGCAATTAAGAATGTTAAGAGGTTACTTAAGAAAGCTGGCATGCCCTCAGAGGGCACTCTAGACCCACATATATGGAGTGAATTTATGGCAAATTACAGAGGTTGGTTAGAAGATAATAACTTAGTAGAAGTTGCACAAAAATGGCATGATACTGCTGTTAAATTAACTAAATGTGGTTGTAGAGAAACCGCCAGGAAAGGTGTACCATATTATCAATGTTTTGGACCTCTAGGGTCCCAGAGTAGGCAGGATCCTGGGAAAAATCTTGTAAACCCACCCCTTTACCAGGATAATGCAGGGACTCCTTTGGTCCCTAAAGGACAGGCGCTTTCCCTTTTACAGAGATCAAAACCTCTCTTTCCAGTAATATTACGCAGTGGGACTTCATATGGTCCCCTAGCAGCCCCTGTAAGACCTATGGGTTCATTAGAGCAGGCAGATAGTCCAGACTTAAAGGAACCCTTAGTTGCCCCCATAGACACCCCAGTGGGGCCATTAGCTCCACAATTTTCTACTCCAATGATACCCAAAAGTTGAGAGCATGTACCATGAGAACAGACAGCCGAGCTCAAGTATCAAATACTGGGAAGAATATAAGCCCTGGACACCCAGTGAACAACTGGCAATAATACAGCAGCTGGCAGATGTTGAAAAGGCCCCCTTAGCTCTAGTCCAGTCTCTATCCACAATTCAAGCTACTTACCAGTGTACTTGGATGGATTTAAAACAGATTGTGGCACTAAAAGCTGGCCCCATTTTGGCTAGAATAATTGCTAAATATACTGATGCCCATGAAGATAACCTCAGAAAAAGCAACATGCAAACAGTTGAATGGTTTAGAACCAAGTCTGCATCTGGAGCATGCTATGTCACTGCAATAAGAGAATGGGCTAAGGTAAAGACAGAGGAACTAGCCCATAAATTAGGAGATATATTACAAGGGAAAGATGAACCTGTAGAAACATTTTTCACCAGACTACAGATGGCTTGGGAGGCATTGGGTTACACAGATATTGAAACCACTTCGACCAGACTGCTTATTAACTGCTTCATGGATGGTATCCACATACCCATAAGGACTGGTCTCCAAAATGCTAGACCTGAGTGGAGAAGTTTAACCTATGGTGATCTGGTGAAGGTGGCTAGGGGAGTGGAAGCTAATCTAAATACTAGAAAGAGGAGCACACCTCTAATGGCTGTAACTGTCCCTAGAGCTGACGGAGACAGAAGGCAGGTAGAATGCTGGAATTGTGGCAGGAAAGGACACATTAAACGTAACTGCAAGTGTCCTCCTAAAAATAGAAAACCCCAGGATTCTAATGATAACTCCCAAGACAGCCAACCACCTCCACCACCTCCCCCTCCCCAATAGGAAATTGGCAAACCAGTGTCCCTACATATTATAAATATCCCTGACTCTGCAGGACCCTCACCCATTTTCGATGTTACACTACCTGGGGGCCGAATAGTCCCTTTCCTGTTGGACACTGGCGCTGCTAAATCGATGTTACAGAAAAAATATGTGTTCCCGTATGAGAAATCTAATGATGTATTATCATGTGTAGGGGTGGATGGTATCGAAAATGACATTCCCCTTACCCACAAGCTGAAATTGAAGCTACACGACTCTACTGCCCTTGTGACAAGGCTACTTGTCAGCCCTAATGCCCCTGTTAATCTACTAGGCAGTGATATACTGTCTGCTCTTAGTGCAAATATCCAGTATAGCCCCACTGGAAAAGTAACATTGTCTGTGCCTTTAGAGGACAGACAAATGATATCTCTTTCAAATGTTCTGGCAACTCTCACTATGCCCAGCCATGTGCCAGAACCTACCATTGACTTGTCCTCAGTCCCTGATTCCTTATGGGCTACAGGGAAGACAGATACAGGCAGACTCTCTGTGCCCCCAGTCAAGGTGAATCTCCTGCCCGGAGCCAAACCTCCATACCAAAAACAATACCCCCTAAGCCCAGCACAGGAAGATGCTATTTCACAATCTGTGCAAGAGTTTCTGCAGGCAGGGGTAGTTGTCCAGACCACCTCCCCTTGTAACACACCATTGTACCCAATTAAGAAAAAGCAAGAGAAAGGTAAACCTGTGGTATACCGTATGGTACATGATTTGAGGGCAATTAATGCTGTAACTGAACTGATTGCCCCTAATGTTCCCAACCCACACTCCTTGTTGGCACAAATACCACCTTCCTCTAAGGTATTTACTGTTATTGACTTGGCAAATGCATTTTTCAGTGTCCCCCTGGATCCCGACAGTCAGTTTTTATTTGCATTTACACATAAACACAAACAGTACACTTGGACAGTATTGCCACAGGGCGCACAAAACTCACCCACTATGTACAGCATGGCTATGGCCCAGATTCTTGAAGAATGGGAGAGGCCAAATAATGTAATTTTATTGCAGTATATCGATGACCTACTCCTATGTTGCGATAATATGGAATCTTGTATTGTAAACACTCTTTCCTTGCTGAAATTCCTGGCAAAAGCAGGCTGTAAAGCGTCAAAAACGAAACTGCAAGCTTGTGTAGAGAAAGTTATTTTCCTAGGACATTGCATTTCCCAGGGCATAAAACATCTCACAGAGAGTAGAAAGGCTGCAGTTCAAAATATTAAACCCCCCCGCAGCCTAGCCCAGCTTCGTACATTCCTCGGTTTGATATCTTACTGTCGTCCTTGGCTGCGCTCTGTAGCTATCTACATGCAACCACTGTATGACTGTCTTGCCAACGAAAACAAACCATTTAAATTAAATCATGCGGCAGAAAATGCCTTCTATACACTTAAGATACTGGTAACGTCAGCTCCAGCACTGGGTCTCCCAGATTACAGAAAGAATTTTAACCTGTTCTGTACTGAGCAATCAGGTTATGCTACATCTGTCCTTACACAGGACCATGGTGGTAAACAAAGACCAATAGCTTACTACTCCACCAGATTGGACCCTGTTGCCAGGGGTGCCCCCTCATGTGTTAGGGCAGTGGCGGCTGTTACTGCCCTCCTGGACAAAGCCACTGATATTGTTTTAGATAATCCGGTGACCATATACACACCACATGATATCAACAGCATACTGTCACAAGTTCAACCAAAACACATACATACTGCAAGGCATCTCAGAATGCAATGTGCCTTGCTTATGCCACCTAATGTTACTCTTAAAAGGTGTATGGTAATAAATCCATCTACATTACTTCCCCTGGATTTAAAAGAGGGGAGTGGGAATGGTACTTGTACTTCTGATCTTTTTGTAAATTCACTTTCACCAGATGAGTTAGCTGATGCCCAGGTACCCCATGATTGTGCAGCACTAATGGCACAAGAAACAGCAGGTTTTTTGCATGTAACTGATTCTCCATTATCTAATGCAGATTTTGAGTTTTTTGTAGATGGTTCCAGATATGCTGATGAGAAGGGTAATTTCCACACTGGATATGCTGTAGTCTCTGCACATGAGATAATAAAAGCTGAACCACTCGCTCCTCACTGCTCTGCACAGGAGGCAGAGCTGAAGGCACTCGCTGAAGCGTGTAAAATGGCTTCTGGTAAGACTGCTAATATTTTTACAGACTCTCGCTATGCTTTTGGTATAGCCCATGATTTTGGCCCTATTTGGCGGGCTCGTGATTTTCTCACCTCAGCAGGAACTCCAATCAAGAATTCTGAAGCCGTGAGTGCACTTATGGACGCTATCCTGTTACCCACTCAAGTAGGCATCATCAAGGTGGCAGCTCACGTGAAGATCACAGATGAAATTTCAAGAGGAAACCACAGAGCAGACGAAGCTGCCAAGCAAGCAGCAATTCAAGTTCATCCCTCTAAAGGTAAAACCTTCCTACAAGTTGTTCTTACAGATGACGCCGTTGACTACAATATACTGTTGAGCTTACAAAGACAGGCAAGCAAGGAAGAACATGACCTCTGGAGGAAACAAGATGCAGAACCTGATGATGACAAAATGTGGAGAAAAGGTAAAAGACTGTGTTTGCCACGAGTATTGTACCCCATGATGGCCCAGATTGCCCATGGACCTACACATCTATCCAAGATGCACATGAACAGCTTAGTAAACACCCATTGGGTAGCACCCGGATTTACTGTTGTAGCAGCTAAACACACCCAAGCTTGCATGATTTGTGCTAGAAACAATCCAGGACAGGCTGTCAAAACACCGAGTAAGCACACACCAAGGCCACTTTACCCGTTTCAAAGACTGCAGATAGATTATATTCAACTACCTAAGGTAGGAGTGTATGAATATGTGTTGGTGTGCATTGATCTCTTTTCAGGTTGGCCAGAGGCCTACCCAGTGTCGAAAGCCACAACAAAGATAACAGCGAGTAAGCTTCTGAAGGAACTGGTATGTAGATATGGAGTACCTGAAGTGATTGAAAGTGACAGAGGTAGCCATTTCACTGGGGAAATAATGCAAGAAATTATGAAAGCCTTAGGGATCAGTCAGGCCTTCCACACCCCTTATCACCCCCAGAGTAGTGGGAAAGTAGAAAGGGCAAATGGCACCTTAAAGAACAAGATTGCAAAAGCCATGCAAGACACAGGGAAGCCCTGGACTGAATGCCTTCCCCTAGCACTCTTTTCTATGAGATTCACCCCCAATTCCAGACATGGCCTATCCCCTTTTGAGATCCTGTTTGGATGTGCCCCAAAGACAGGCCTCTATTTTCCCCAAACCCTCCAGATGCAGCATGGTAGTATGACTGCCTATGTTCAGGCCCTACACCAAAGATTAGACAAGGTGCATAAACAAGTCTTTGATTCTATTCCAGATCCAGACTCTGACTCTGCAACTCACAAACTGCAGCCTGGTGATTGGGTGGTGATAAAGAGGCATGTGAGGAAAGGACTTGAACCACGCTTTGACGGTCCATTCCAAGTGCTCTTGACTACGGCTACCTCGGTAAAACTAGAAGGAAAAGCCACGTGGATACACGCCAGTCACTGTAAACAAGTCACTCCGACTGATCCACCAACATGAAGCTGTTCATATCCTTTACCATATTATGCTCTGTTCAGATATGCTACTCTGACTTGAGACCAGAAAATAATAATGCATGGCAGGAAAATATATGGTTGCAGATAGCAAAGGCTTTCAATTTAACCTCCTTTTGCCTCAACCCTCTCCTTAGTACTGAAAACGCCATAGAATCTTGTCTTATAGCTGTCCCCACACCAATCTCACTGTTGAGGAAGTACCTACATACCCATAGACCCCATAAATCTCTACAACTATATTCTTATGCCTTCAAACCACTGGTAGGCATGCCCCCCCTATCCCTGAAGACAATTAATGTGACAGGCGCTGAACTATGTTGGTCTTTTTCATGTAATTGTTCAAGAGACCCTAATACTGAATCCCTGTTTTGCCCCACATGGTGGAAAAATACCACGAATTGTAGAGCCCTGAGCACCACTATGAATTGTACCAAAACTCACCAAGTTATGAGTTACCACTACAATGTCTATCTTCCTAAAGGATGGACTTTCTCCTGTGGAAATATTACTTATGCTTATGTCTCAGGTAACATTACAGGAGGTCCCTGTGCAATTTCTCGACTAACCATGACCATGTTTTCCAAATCTGACCTGATCACTAAAACTATCCAGCTACACAAACTGCTGAGAGACAGGAGAGATGTTAAAAACACCCTTACTTCTGATTGTAACTCTGAAATCACTCTCTTATCCAAAGCCGAATACTCTGCCCTAGCGTACACCTTGGTAGGAGTCCCAGGCTTAGCACTGTATAATACCCGAGTAGTTAATGCTGTAGCCTGTTCCCTTGCAAAAGGTTTAAATGCCACTTCACAGGCCCTAGAAGAGCTACTTATGGACAACCAGGCAAATAAGAAGGCAATCCTTGAGAATAGAGCAGCCATTGACTACTTACTAATGAAACATGACTTAGGATGTGAAGCTATTGAAGGTATGTGCTGTTTTAACCTATCTGACCATGGCACTATGATCCATAAACATATAAAAGATTTACATGACTTAGTACAGGATATCAAACAAAATAACGGCTTCTTTGAGGATTGGGATTGGACATTTGGGCTAGGAACATGGTTGACTTTACTAATTAAGAAAATTTTGTACTTTTTGCTATTAGCTATATTTGTCATTATGGCTATTTTTCTAACCTTTAGATTTTTTTCATGTCTACTAACCTCTCTATGTAAAAGCAAACCTACTGTTGGTCGTACCTTAACTTACATTCCAGCTCCGACTTCTGAAGGGTTTTATGATGTTACCTCGCCTAACAAATGAAGGAACTCTCCTCTGCTGATTCTGGTGGTCGCTCAGTCCAAGGGAACCGTGGTGAAGCAATAAATGAAAGTCCCACAGGCTTTGGCTAGCAGGCCTGGATATACCTTGGACATTTGGGTGACCCTTGGATCAAAAGAGGGGATTGTGATAGAATTTGTCTTGATTCCAAGGCTCAAGCTTATAGGTGTCATATAATGATATCCTATATTAAAATTGGCTAACTTGGAATCAGGATTGATTCCAATCAGGATTGATTGCTTGATGCTTGAACAACACTTAAGACCATATATGTCTAAGTCCCGGGAGCAGAGAGCCCCCACCCAAGATGTCTCTACTCTAATCTTGTTGTTCTCTCTTACCCAGAAACTTATTTGTTATGTATACATGGCGCTCATTCCTATGTCTTATCCTATGTCCTATTCCTATGTCTTATCTGTATTCCCTTGCTATTTTTGTTCTAAGAGTATTTGCACGTAAGCACTTACTTTTTAAATGTATAAAACCCAGCTGATGAATAAAAAACGTCAGAGGCTTATTTTGAATACCAACAGGTGTCTGGTGTCTAATTCTTGCTTCTCCGAGTGCACTTGTAACAACAATTTGGGTTTCCTCTGAATATAACAAAGATCAACATTCTGATCCACAACAAATGATTCTACTCAACAGAACTAATTCAATAAATTGTAGTTGTTCTGGTGGCTATAGTGTCCCTTTAACTATATTCATTGTCAGCCAGTCCAGTCCACACAAGTTTTGTTCCCATGCATCCCTCTTAAGTTTCCATACTTAAGTAAGAGTATGTGAAAAGTAGTTAGGGTTGCCACCTTTCTTGGAAAAACATACCGACCTTGCTAATTTGCATAATTAAATATGTATGGGTGACATCACATGATGTAAATCACAAGGAGTGACATAAGAGAAAATGCTGTAAAATCACCAAAAAACTACTTAGTTTGATTCTGCTGTATAGATGGATACCTCCCAGTGCCCCTATGTCTCCCAGTGCCCCCATGTGTCAATTACTCCAGGTCTCAGTGTTCCTATGTATCAGTGTCTCAGTGCCCCATGTCTCCCAGTGTCCCTAGTGTCGTGTCCCCAGGTCTCCCAGTGATCCTATGTATCACCATGTCTCAATGCCCCATGTCTCCCTGTGTCCCCATGTATCCCAGGGTCCCCATGTCACTAGGACACTAGGAAGACGGGGAGACCTGGGGACACGGGGGGACCTAGGGACACGGAGACACCAGTGACACTGGGAGACTACGGGACTCTGGCTGGGACACATGGGAACACTGGAAAAATAGGGGATACTTGAAGACATGGGGACACAGACACCAGGGACACAGACACTAGAGACACTGGCTGGGGGACATGGGGACATTGAGACATGGGGGCACTGGGAGACATGGGGACACTGAGACACCAGGGCCACAGACACTAGGGACACTAGCTTGGAGACATGGGGACATTGAGACACTTGAGGCACTGGGAGACATGGAGGCACTAGGAGACATGGGGACACTGAGACACTGGCAGACTGGGGGCACTGGGAGACTAGGGGTCACTGAGACGCCAGGGACACTGGCTGGGAGACATGGGGACACTGAGAGACATGGGGACTCTGTGTCCCCATGTGTCTCTGTGTCATAATGTCTGCCAATGTCCCTTAGTGTCTCAGTGTATGTCTCCTTGCAGCCTATCCCCCCATCCCTTACTTCCCTGAGCTGTAGGCTGTCTCTGCAGGGTGGGAGCTGCTGTCTGGACTCTCTGTAGCTGCTCCCCTGCGGATCAGTGATTAGAGATAGGCAGGGAGGGATATGCTGATACTTCCTATCCCTGCTTCTCTCCATACACAGCGACCCCTACTGGCCAGTGCTGGTATTGCATAGTAATCTCTTGTTTATACTGAGAAAAATACCAGCATTTGTATTGCCAGTATCACTGTAATATTGGAACCAGCCAGGCAGCCTCAAATACTGGCTGTGCCAATAAAATAAAAGCCAGGTGGAATCCCTAAGAGTAGTGTGTAAAAAAAAAAAAAATATTTTTTTTTTTTTTTTTAAATCAATGGGCCTATTCCATGGGCCTGGGCCTGGAGCTGCAGCTCCATCAGCCCCTATGTTAATCCGGCCCTGAATGCCCATCATCCATTTTTAAACACTTTAAGTCATTTAGTCAGATTACTGGGTCCCCTCCATGCAGACCACATTACCCTAGTTGATGGGGGAATGCAAATGGGACTGAGAGACTTTGAGTCTCGTGTCATCTGCCCTCTGCCCTGAGTTTGTTGGTGCTATCTATGTCCCCAGACAGCTTGACGACGGTGTGGCGGTGCCTTCTCTGTCCCCAAACAGCAGGCAGGTTATGAATGAGGAGCAAATATAAAGCCCCATGTCCTTTTTTTATTTGTGTCCAGTATATGAACAGTGTATTTTTCAATTGTGTTTACAATGCAATTTCCCTATTCAGAAATAATAATAGTGCAGTTCTATTGGCGGTCTTGCATAATGATGATTTAACATGCAATTTACATTTATTATTAAAATGGGCCCTGGCTTTGAAGCCACAGCACAGACAAAACGAAAAAGCCCTGACAGCTGCTTATCGGGCCAACCTTGTTATCAACTTAAGAGGTATGAGGGGATAAAATTTAGAATAGTATTTATAGTTTTACATGGTTTGTTTTTCTATTTGAAATTGAAATCTGGTTGCAGGGGCAAGTCCCGTGGTTGCAGTTTAGTTTAGGGGCTCAAGATCTTTAGATCTTTAGATATATTGGAAGGCGTAGCCTGAAGTTGTGGGAGGGGTTACCCGGCTATTTAAACTCAGGCCCCCTACACCACTGGGCTGATGCTGCCTGGTTCATGACTACTTCCGGTTCAAAGGTCATCAACACAGACTGCCTAAAACTCCAAACAAGCTGGTCTGGGCCTACTGTGGCTCCCATGCCGATCGGACCAAGTTTTTCCCTGCTCCAACAACTCCCATCCTGCTGTTCCAGCCACATGTGGTCAGAGACTCCCACGCTGATTGGTCCAAGTTCTCCCTGCTCCAACAACTCCCATCACGCTGTTCCAGCCGCATGCGGTCAGAGACTCCCAGGACGATCGGACCAAGTTCTCTCTGCTCCAACAACTCCCATCATGCTGTTCCAGCCACATGCAGTAAGAGACTCCCACGATGATTGGACCAAGTTCTCCCTGGTCCAACAACTCCCATCACGCTGTTCCAGCCACATGCGGTCAAAGTCTCCCAAGCCGATTGGACAAGTTCTCCCTGCTCCAACAACTCCCATCACGCTGTTCCAGCCACATGCGGTCAGACTCCCACGCCGATCGGACCAAGTTCTCCCAGCTCCAACAACTCCCATCATGCTGTTCCAGCCACATGCGGTCAGACTCCCACGCCGATCGGACCAAGTTCTCCCAGCTCCAACAACTCCCATCACGCTGTTCCAGCCACATACGGTCATTGACTCCCACGCTGATCGGACCAAGTTTTCCCTGCTCCAACAACTCCCATCATGCTGTTCCAGCCACACGCAGTCAGACTACTCACCTCCTCTCCAGAACTGGCTGTTCATTCCCGCTGGCTCTATGAGACCCCTTACCGGCTTATCGGGCCTTTTCCTGGACCAAACCTCCGTGTCCACCAAGTCTGGGTACTTTCCAGCCACATAGCTGACCTCTCGTTTGTTTCCTGTACCAGTCAAATCCACGAACCGTGAGTCTGCCCGTACGGGCCAAATCCATGAACACACAATTGTTCACACGTTTACGTTTTTACATACCGTATATTCTGGACTTTTTCCCGTTCAGGACTTAAGTCAGTTCACCTACTCCTGCCTGCTCTTTGTTCCATTCCTATTCGCTAGTTTCTTTTCGTCAAATTTCTACCGAACTAGTCTCCAGTCTATCTCAATTACATGCTTCCATCTTCCATTCCATGCTTCCATCAACGGCCACCACAATCATAGTACCAATTCGTTAGTTTTACACTGTTCCCTGATACATGAAATGTCCAGGTTCTTTAGCCTGCTACTAGTTATCCTTACATGCCGCCTGTAGTTCTGTTATATTTGCTATGTTTCTTGTTATTATTTACGATTGTGCATGGATATTGTCAGTTTCCCATTACTAATTCAGCTCTGGTAAGCATTTAATATTCACTACATATATAGCATTACCATCATATATCGCATATGTCTTATTCTATCACTTATGGACCTGGTACTGTTCTGAGGCAGTCATCACGTTCACATTTGTTACCATGTGTTATGGCCAATCTGTATACTTGCTCCCACGATAGGTATATTACTTATTTGGAGGACGATCACCTATTCGCTAAACCTTTTTTGTAACACGCCACACTCCTATGTTCATATGTATCGTCATGTTCCCTGGGACAAACCCTAGTGTACCAGGCTTTACCATACAATCATATGTTCCCCCTGACTCTACGTCAAAATAATCACGTATCATGCCCTAAAGGTTATTTACTCATTGCTGCTATATTCTACTCAAGCAAGTTCATCATCCTAACCGACCCTTGTATCACTAAACCTACAGCAACTCCACTCTAACTGTTCTATGTTACATCAGCCAACGCTGGCACGCAATTCCTTTGCCAGGCCGTACACAGGCCCACGCCCGGGGATCCTTAATTTCCCACACATACACCCTCATTCCCATGCTGGCACGACCATAATTAAATATTCTAAGTCCTACCGGGATAGCTCAAAACTGCCATCATAGCTTGGTATTCCATATCCCCCTATATGTATTTTAGCTTAAGAAGTCACAGGACCAATTAGCGGTCACTCATGACTCTGCCTATCCCCCATTATTGTCGCAGTATTGGTTAAACACTCCCCATGGTCTCTGGTAATGGCCTAGGATCCTCACCCTATTCACTTATAGGGATATTTGATTTATGTCCTATGAATCTTGTACCCACCATTGTAGGGTCAGGATTCTAACAACTATGTCCTCAGGTTACCTATTCATAGACCAGCCTCAAGAACAACCACCCCGATTATACAGGCGTATTTCGTTCACAGTAAGTCAAGCCCAATTCCAGTTCCAACTTGCCTCCCACCATCATTTCCCTGTAGGTTCTCCAATATCTCATTCCTCTGGCAAGGAAACCACATTCTACCCCAAGCAAGGTATGTTTACCCACCTCGCTACTACCCATTACTCGTCCCATTCTCGGATCCGCTATGTCAGCTATCGGCCTGGTACCCAGCTATGCCAGTAACTAGCCTCATCATTATCAGTTCCGTGAGGCCAACACCCATCTTCATCCGCATATGGAGGTACACGCCCCTCGGCCCAACACATAGCTAACGCCTCACATCAACCTCTCCAGGTTACGAGTTAGGGCCTCACCCAGCATGGCCTCTTATATTGACTCTTTTTACAGTCCCCAAGAGGCCAACATTCTTGCCACACCTTTCAGTGGCCCCTGCCCACTAGTCCAAATCACATGAAGTCAAACCGTTGATATCCACTCTACTTGCCTCCATACATAACATCAACGATGGACTACAGAGACTGGAATCTCCACAGGCACTGATGCACATCCCAGCCACAGGACTCCCAAATCCCTCTCATGGTTATGTTATCCTTTCAAATCCCTCCCTTAGCACATCGGTTTAAATTATTACTCCCTCATACTTTGTGTCAATGACCATATGCAAAGACATCTGGAAAGGTTAATTTAGTCTCCTTACTGATTGCCTCCCACAATGTCTTAGAGTCTTACTACTACGATGATCTGTACGTCGTTCTATACACCAGAATCCCAGACTCAATCAGAAACTCACTATCCCAGAATTCATCCTAGCCTTCAGACTTTTGTGATGTAAGTGGCTCTACTTCTCCTCACCATAGAGAAGGTTTGCATCGACAACCTGGAGTTTTACCTCTAAGCACAGCCTTTCTGTCACTCAGTCGACTTCTACATCAAGGTTTCCACACACCAGTTCCACACAGGTCTGGTCACACTCCTGTCCGGTATTCACGAGTGTCAGAACCTTCTGTCTGCATTAATAGACCCCGCAACACAATCACGTTGCTTAAGAAGGTATTCAACCATATTAATTACCCACCCCTAGCCTCAACTCATTGATTTCCTCTAAGGAATTCTCCCAGCACTATGCCAAAGGGGTTGACCAGAGCTTGGGTGGGCAAGACAGACATTTCCTATGCCTCCAAGCTTCTACCTATTCAGCCATCCCAAGGGCATGTTCATGGCATTTTATGGAGGGATTGTCATGAATTTCCCACACGTGTAACTTTTAGAGCAAAGAGTAACCCCAAGCTGTTTATCTTATTTTCTAACACACTATGTTGACTAACACTCAATATTAGCGAATGTCCTGCAGTCACCGGTTATCTTAGATAACTTCCTCATGATAGAACACCCTCACTCCGCTTTGGTTAGTATTCACAAGACGATGGCACTTTTCCTCACTATGGGTTCCACTTTCACAAACTGACCTTCTTAGGCATTCATCTTGACACTAATAAGCTACAGAACATGTCCACCTACAGAGAAGGTACAGCGCATCGGAGTCCTGGGAACCTTTCCTTCTGAAGAACAAGCGGGGAGGGTGGGGGGAGAATGGATCTACAGTCCTACTGGGCACATTGAGGTTTGCCATGAGAATTATTCTGCACATTTATTTCCCGACCGCTGAGTCTTCTTCCCACCGACAGTTGCATTCTGGCACTAGTTGTAAGCAGACCTACACATATGGCTCAGGTTCATACCACATTGGATTGGGGGCCAGGTTATTCCCGCCATTTCTCATCATTTCCCAGTTACATGGACCAATGCGTCCGCACACACTGATTTCACAGCCAATTTGGTGACTTTTGGTTCTGAGTTGCCTGGCCAGTTGAGACTCAAAAAAAAAAAAAAAAAAAGAATTTCTATTCCTCGTCAACATTTCTTTGTAATCTGCCCCATAGTGGCCGCCTACAAGGCCTGGGGAGGTATGATCGGATAGGGGAAGTCAAGTGATTTTCTGACAATAAAGCAGCTGGCTATACCCACATTCCATGGCTTAATACTGCACTAACTCGTCTCATGGCATTTGGCAGATTTCTGGATTGAGCTGCCCTCTCTGATTATACATCACAAGCATACAATAGACATTTCACCTTTACAACAAGTTTACCACCGATTACCATAAAACCGATATTCGTTCACTAGTCACCATTGCGACACTCCTCTCCTTTTTGCCCACACAATTTCTAAAATCTCTCTTAACACTACAAAACTTACCTGGCTGGCTACACCATGTCTTAAGTGCCCATCCTGGTACCAAACAGTTCACATCCTCTTGCCATATGTAATACGTAGGGACAATCCTACGGGCAATAAGGTGCCGGTCAAAATGTCAGACCTTTACAGGTTATCACTCACAGGACCAAATCTCAATATGCCCCTATTTAACTGCAGGGCAAACCACTCACTACAGCTAAATTCATAATGTACTTCAGAACCCTCTTAACTAGGCGGGGACTCAACCCCAATGCCTTTTCGGGACATTCCTCCAGAATCAGGGCAGCATCAGCTGCTTCCAGAAAAATGTCCCTGCTCACACCATAAACATTAGGACGCTGGAAATCCACAGTATAATACTAGATACATACCACAACCAGAGCTAGATTTGAGTAGGACAAGCCGTTATGAATCTTGCAACGTAAAGATGTGTAATAAGGTATCTTATTCAACTTTTTGCCCTCTTTTATTACAGGCCTACCCGATACGTCGGTTTCGGCACACTACAACCGACTTGCTCATATATCTAACTTATCATGTATACGGCTTTTGTCCCCGACTACAAATTGGAAGGCGTAGCCTGAAGTTGTGGGAGGGGTTACCCGGCTATTTAAACTCAGGCCCCCTACACCACTGGGCTGATGCTGCCTGGTTCATCCCTCCCACCTCTCCCCTTATACATATTACTATTACAGGTGGGCCCTCTTTTATTACAGGCCTACCCGATACGTCGGTTTCGGCACACTACAACCGACTTGCTCATATATCTAACTTATCATGTATACGGCTTTTGTCCCCGACTACAAATATACACACACACACGTTTTATAATTTCCCTCCATAAATATGAATGCTGGAGACGCCACTGTGCCCAACCTCGTTTCCTAGCAGAACCAAAGCTCAACCTTTTTCGTGACGGAGGCCGTACTGCATCGAATATAGAAAATCTCTATTTTATTTCAGTTCTTGTGTTTGCATTATATTTAAGATTCTGCTAAGACTTATTATCAAATTAAAAAATGTAGATTTTAGTGAGATTCTCTACAGTTTCTTGGACTGAAAATGTAAATTACTTGATATTTACCACATGAGAATTATAATATTCTCTGTAAATTGAATAAAATTAGCACAAGAAACAGTCACTCCAAGATCTAGTTTATAAAACAATAAAAAGAAACTGCTGTTTATTGGACAACAAAATCTGTTAATATGGGCGACGCCAAAACATAATACAATGGGTTGGGGGTAATTTGAATTCAATGAGTCACACAGTTTCAATTCAGCCTAATATTCTAAATTAACCAGCTAACTCAGTTGTAATGCAAATACATCTGGAAAAATAAAGTGCATTACATTTCATATCACACCCGACCCTTTAATCAATGAAGTTGCAGATAAGAATTATTGAATATTCAAATAGTTACTATTATATTCTAAAAATACATCTGCATTAGGTATTTGTCACTTCTAAAGACAGATTTGTGTTTTCAGTAATCACTATAACGAGCATTGCGAACCCCACTTTTAATATACACTATATTTATATACAGGCGGTCCTAGCCTGCCCTGGTGAAGGGACTGAATGGGAAATGCGAGAAGTTTCCCCAACTGGTTAGTATCTTGTTAGTTAATTACAGGTGTGACAAAATGCCGCCCCCGGTCAAGATGCCGTCTGGAGCCATGGCCCCACTGGACCCTGTGGAAAAGCCGACTCTGTATACACACACATACTCATATACTCATACTGAATAAATACATACATTTTACATTGAATACATAATTTATAGCTGTGATAAATTATGTATTTAATATCTTTGGTGGTAATTGGTCACATGGTCACTCATGCACTGTTACTAAAGTATACCCTCAATGTCACTTACACACACACACACACACACACAGAGACACTTAAGTACACACACAATGTCATGTATGTACGTAGTGGGGAATCGCGATGCAGCCTAGAACAAAATCTAACCCCATTAAACCCCCCAGTAACGACAGACCACTTAGTATGGATGAAACAGGCCACAGCATTTATTATCACAACTAAATTACTGCATAACACATCCATAACTTTATTTATTAAATCTCTTCTTTTCTGTAACCAAAACATTAAACATAAATAAGCATAAATTAACATATATACATATATAACTCCACCCATAGTGTTATACAGTGACCCAACCGTCCTTGCCAATAAAAACATGGAGTGGTTCCTAATCACCACTCCCTCTCACCTCCCCCCTCGTCATAAAAAATCCTTCCAATGCCTGCCATCAGCCGACCTTATCCACGCTCGATGGGCACGAGACCTCAGGCAACCTAAAGTTTAACCTTTGGAGCAGGGGAGGTTTGAGACCTTAAAAACTTGTTCATCTCATTCCATATACTTAAACGTAACCTCAAACTCAATTGGCAAGGACATCCCCCGCTAGCTGCGATGAAATATACTATAGGGTGGGCGGGAGGGAAGCTGTTTGCTGGCCCAAATCCCAAGTGGCACTGAGGTAAGACCTCCCCCACACTGTCTTACACAGAACATAATCACACCCACAGACTCTTCCCAACCAATCCCATGCATCTATCCCCACACTCCTACATGTGCCCTTGTCCGCTTAGCTGCGCTATCTCCCCAGGGCCTTGTATGTACGTAGTGGGGAATCACGATGCAGCCTAGAACAAAATCTAACCCCATTAAACCCCCCAGTAACGACAGACCACTTAGTATGGATGAAACAGGCCACAGCATTTATTATCACAACTAAATTACTGCATAACACATCCATAACTTTATTTATTAAATCTCTTCTTTTCTGTAACCAAAACATTAAACATAAACAAGCATAAATTAACATATATACATATATAACTCCACCCATAGTTTTATACAGTGACCCAACCGTCCTTGCCAATAAAAACATGGAGTGGTTCCTAATCACCACTCCCTCTCACCTCCCCCCTAGTCATAAAAAATCCTTCCAATGCCTGCCATCAGCCGACCTTATCCACGCTCGATGGGCACGAGACCTCAGGCAACCTAAAGTTTAACCTTTGGAGCAGGGGAGGTTTGAGACCTTAAAAACGTGTTCATCTCATTCCATATACTTAAACGTAACCTCAAACTCAATTGGCAAGGACATCCCCCGCTAGCTGCGACGAAATATACTATAGGGTGGGCCGGAGGGAAGCTGTTTGCTGGCCCGAATCCCAAGTGGCACTGAGGTAAGACCTCCCCCACACTGTCTTACACAGAACATAATCACACCCACAGACTCTTCCCAACCAATCCCATGCATCTATCCCCACACTCCTACATGTGCCCTTGTCCGCTTAGCTGCGCTATCTCCCCAGGGCCTCTCACTCTCACACACTCTTACTGAAATATAAACACAATGTCACTCACACCAGTTTACAGTCACATTTTATTTACACACACATACACAAAATAATCAGCCCCGTAGACTCCATGCTTGTGCTGTGTATGAGGAACCATTCTCCAGTCTGCAGGAAGCTGGCATTGTTTCTGCTGGGGGAGCAGGGAGGCTGTGCACAGTGAGCACAGCCTGCTTCCTGCTCCCTCCAGCATGTGTCCGGTATTTACAGGCAGGGGGCAGCCAAGATACCATTTCACATCTCGGCTTCCCGTGCCTGCAGGGAGCACAGCGGGTAAAGCAGTTGCGCTGGGGGGGTAGCTAGAGAGACTCAGCGTTCCAGCCTCAAACACCAGCAGCCCAGCAGGAAACTTCCAGGTGGGCGCCCGCTGCAGGTCGGCACCCCAGGCGAATGTCTTATTTGCCTTATGGTGGCGCCGGCCTTGTTTATATATAATTTAGTAAAACATTATTTCTGTTCACTACAATAACATTTATTCAAATTGTGATCAAAACGGAAACAAAACCTGAAATTTGAAAATATGTCTGTCCAACTGTAATTCACCTATTCATATTAAATGCACCCACACTTATTATATATCATTTTATTCAGGGGAAACTGGGCTTTCATTTAACTTTAAATATTTAGCTATGAAACATAATTTAATATGAATAAAATATTAAAGAATGGGAGAAAATAAGATTTTTTTTTTATTTTTTTAGTTCTACGTGACATTTTTAAATCTGAATGTCATAATACTGTTTGCTTTTACTGCAATAAAATGAGAATTACCCCCATGATGACATATCATTTGCAATAGTAGACAACCCATGGTATTGCAAATGGGGTATGTCCAGTCTTTTTTAGTAGCCCCTTGGTCACAAACACTAGCCAAAGTTAGAGTTAATATTTGTTTTGTGTGTGAAAAATGCAAAAAACTAATTTGAACGCCAAGTTTGGCCAGTGTTTGTGACTAAGTGGCTACTAAAAAAGACTTGACATACCCCATTTGCAAAGCTTGGGTTGTCTACTATTGCAAATGGTATGCCATCATGGAGGTAATTTTCATTTCTGGGCTACCATAAGGTCTCAAAGGCAACAATCTGGCGAATTTCAATATGAAAAAACTGAAATGCAAGCCTTATATTTGACTCTCTAACTTTAAAAAAATAAAAAAAACACCATAAAACCTGTATATGAGGTGTACTGTTATATTTTGGAGACTTCGCTGAACACAAATATTTGTATTCAAAACAGTTAAAAGTACCACAGCAATAAAATCATCTGTGTATGTGCTGTTTGTGTGTGAAAAATGCAAAAAAAGTCACTTTCCCTTATGATATCATCGTTGTAATACATTTAACTGTTTTGAAACATTAATATTTGTATTTAGCTGAGTCTCCCGAGTAAAACAGTAACCCCATGTACTGGTTTTATGGTGTCTTTGAAAGTTATAGGGTTAAATATTGTGCTAGCAAATTAAATTTGCAAAACTTTCGGCCTGGGTTGTCAGGCAGGTCCCGCAAATTGTAATTAGTAAAATGACCTAATTATGTAAAAATATTACATAAATATATACGTAGAATATATATATATATTTTTTAATCATTTTTATTTTTAATTAGGTTTATATATATAGTGATATATACATACTTATGTATTTAGATATATATATTATTTCTTCCATTCTACATGTATTTTAATATCAATACATATATATTGATATCAAAATACAGTTAGAACAAATTACACATATATATTTACATTTTTTTTTTTTACGTATTTACATATTTTTTTAATATTATATCTAAATATATATATAATTATTTGTCATCCTGAAGAAGGCTCCAGATGTGAGCCGAAACGTTGATGTTAATTTGATCATTTTGATATGAATTAAAAGTTATATTTTAACTATACTTCAAAGACCCTGGAGTGCATTCCGTTTACTTGGATCTCTACAAATTTTGCTGGATCTGCACCGGTCAATAGCATCATTATCACCAGGAGTGCAAGCATATTGGATTTTTTCTATAATTATATATTTAATCAATATCATTCTACGTGTATTTTGATATTAATATATATATATATATATATATATATATATATATATATATATATATATATATATATATATATATATATATATATATAAAATAGAAAAAATCCCATGCACTCACGCTTTAATGTTCCTCATATGCCGGGTGCCAAAGCCTGGGCTCCAAAGATGCATTGAGTGCCAAATAATAGCTGCTCACCGGTCTTGTTAAAATCCAAAAGGTTTATTCAATCATATTTAAAATCTGTGACCAACGTTTCAGTCCCTGCTCGGGACTTTCCTCAGGGTCAGACAAAAAATGATAGGACAACACATTTTAACAAGACCGGTGAGCAGCTATTATTTGGCATTCTATATATATATATGATCTTGATAAAGACCTTAGGGTCGAAACGTCGATTGATTTTCTCACCGAATAAATATCTTCGAATAAGACCTCTGGAGTGCTCTTTCTATGTCCTGCTTATATATATATATATATATATATATATATATATATATATATATATATATATATATATATATATATATATATATATATATATATATATATAAATAAAATGATATAGATGTAATACTATAATTATATATATTAATATTGAAATACACTTAGACAGTGTATGTGTGTGTATATGTAAATGTATATATATATATATATACTTAGATCATAAATAATATATATATATATATATATATATATTATATATAATATATATATATATTTGAAGGCTTGGCCTGTAGTTGTGGGAGGGGCTACCAATCCACTCCCACCTTACCGTTAATGGTCTGGCGAGTCTGAAACGTTTACTTCTGGTTCAGACCGCCATCTTGGATTCTTCTTACCTGTTCCTCGTGGTCTCCTGGTCCAGTGCTCTCCTGGGTTGTCCGGTGCTCTCCGGACTCTTCTTCCTGCCACCGGCGTCCGCACAGCTCGTCCGGTACTTGCCGCCGCAAAAAAACGTAAGTTAGGCCTGCCGTAAAGCAAACCGCTGCAAAATTCACGGCTTTACACGGCGGAGCCCTGTTCGCATCAACCGTGTTCGGTACTTTTCATTCAAATAAAGCACGCCGCTCGGCGATTTAACCACTCGCAAATGTTCATATCACTTAAACTAACGAACGCCAGCATTCGGTTATAGACATTGTAATTTCTTCTCGGCTCAATTAAATGTATCTATTCGTATGTACCCATACTCCATCTAATTCGCACAATTACTCATGAATTAAACACGATTTTCATCCAATTCTCAAGGGGAATTTCGCCCCTACCGGTCACAAACTATATTACACTCATAAATAATACAATATATATATATAAATATTCTACACTTGATTGGTGTCCTGATTTTCCCTGACATCTTCCCACAGGTTTCCTTACCAGGGAGTCATACTAGGATTTGGGTATTCTGACATCTGTATCATTTGTATTTTCTTTATAGGTGGGTAGGAATTTAAATATGATTCCTGTAAAGGCCAATAATACATATGATATTAGTTAAGTGTGTAATTTACTCTTCTAGGTTCTCATTCATTGGACGGTAGCTTTTACAATCAAGAAAGCCATCACTTTCTTTCGGTTAAATCCCCTCTGCAGAGTATCGGGTAGGTTCTGGTTCTAAGGTCCACGATCTGGCCTAACCATTACCTTATATCCAGATATTTATATATCATCTTATACCCACAGGTCAACTACTCGACACTATTACAGTCACTCTTCATTAAAAGCTCGGCCTGACTCACATATCAGGTACTACGCCAGAACCCATTACTTTCTATGCTTTAAGGGGTACTGGTCCTAGGTTATGTGGCCCAATTAGATAAAACATTTTCTGGTCTTAATCCATAGGCTAGTGGTCCCGCGAGGCCAACATCCCCATCCTCATACTCGGAGGTACCACGCCCCTCGGGCCAAATCATAGCTAGCCGCCTCGCAACATTGCAAAGAGAGGGCCTCACCTGTCACTCCCAATCTTTCTTATGCTTTAATTGACACCAAGAGGCCAACACCCCGCCACAATGTTTGGTGGCCTCAAACTTCCCCTCGGGCCCACGCATAGATAGTGCCTCTCAAGCCGCTTGGCAACTAGCAGGGACTAATCTGTCACGCTCAAAAAGCTTAACTGTTTCACCGCTTGGTATCTAGCTAGCCCACCAGTACCCACCCACAAACCCATTACATACGACTGATTATATAAATTTTATAATTTCAGTTATGTCAATAACGCCTGATATCCCTGAGGAACTATCACTACCTAGCACACCCACTAGGCCTGCCAGCCCTGGTCCTGGTACAGATGTGAATAGCCCTGCATCCCTTAGATCATGGACCATACCACGTCTCATAGCAGAACGCTGCATCCCTTTCCCAGCTACAGCTAGGAAGGCGGAGTCGTATAGGCTACTGAACGCTACCACTGACAACTCCGAGGCAGGGGAAGGCCCTAGCGGGACCCAAGTACCAGCTTTTCATGCTATGATGACGTCCCTTATGGCATCCATTGGCACAATAAGTGACAGGCTGGACAAATTGGAGGCCGGTACTGCTAGTCAGTCCACTACAAACACGACGGTCAAAACTCAGCCTCTTGCTTATACCTTGCCCGGTAATACCCTGGCGGCTACGGCAATTATAGAGTCTATTGATCCCTCACATATGGTCCCAGCTCACCTTAAAAAGGACATTCTGGAGGGCAAGGACGTTAACCTAGCTTCATTGCTCATTGCCTCCCAGGATGTCCTAGAGAACAGGACCTTTGCTTATGGGGACATTTCGATAGTCCTCGGCTGAACAAAAAACTGACCATCCCTGAATTTGTATTAGGGTTTGATATCTATAGAGATGTATACTGCATTGTTTACCCAGGGAAAAGAGCTGAGCTGGATGCGTACATGCACAAGATGGTGGATCTGGGGCACAAATATGGTGGCACTGCGTTTTACGATTACCACCGTTCCTTCTCTGAAAAGGTGGCTGCAGCTCTGGCTCAATTCAATTTAAGCATTAATTGGAATAAGTTGGACACTGAGCTATTCTGCAGGCACTTTGCAGGCCTCAGACCCCCAACTTGTGCAGTATGCTCATCAGCAACCCACAGCACAAATTTCTGCCCTAATACAGCCGAGGTTGAGCAAAACCAATCAGCAACAAACCTCCAAAGACCTACTAAAGGTTTGAAAGATAAACTGAGAAGAGATATTGTCTTCTTAGGCAAATCCCAAGTGTGTAATAATTTTAATGCAGGCAATTGTGGTTTTAGCTCTTGCAGATTGAAGCATGTATGTTCACACTGTTTTAGGGCCCATTCCAGGACAATGTGCCCAAATAAAGCTTTCCCAAAACCCTATCTCACATGCGTGAACCTCAGCTTATTCACCGATTTGCTACATCTACACCCATCACGACATTTCAGTAACTATCTCATAGTAGGACTGATGGAGGGATTTCACACAGGGTTGATACATTTACCTACAGGCACACTGTACCAATGTGGTCCCCAGGTAACGGCCGCCGCCACGATGGGGTACAATTCGAATAAAGCTGAGGTCTCTGTGAATTTTGTGAGTGATTTGACCTTGATTGGCCATGGCCCCCCGAGCCATTGGTCTCCCGAGATGGCTGCAAATCCTGTGTTTGCTGCTGCGTCTGTCCATAGTGTAGGTGAAGTGTCAGAGTGAGGTGGTATAAACATGGCTCACCCGTTTTAAGAAGTGAGAAAAATTCCCCACATACGCAAATCGGATGTTGCCTGCTTTAATGATGGTGTTACAATGATATATAATCTCTGTTTTTTTTTTACCCAGTCTCCATACTTGTTCAAATGCCAAATATAGTGTATCCATCCATGCCTTTTTAAGTTTCACTGACTGGGTGCAATACTAGGCCTGATTTAATACCATGCATTATAGGAATGATGTGCACAGTGAAAGAGGGTTGAAATAGCAATGCTACCATGGGGACCAGGACAAGTTTTCAAAGACTGAAAGAGTGTGAATTGCAGATAAGCTGGTGAGGAGATTCAAGGAATTTCCATAGGAAGAATTCTAGAGGTCATCATGCCCAAACTCCAATTTTGGATTTCCTTTCCATTTGCACAAGATCCACTCTATTTTAAAAAGAAACAATTGCCTGTAATGGGACAAATGTTAGTGTAGCTGGGTGCATGCTCACGGTCATTCTTAGTGTAGTGGTACTATAAGACAGGTATAGCTTTTGGTTAACTCTGTATATAGATTAAAACTGTGGGAATCAAACAGAATCTTCATAATAAAATGTATCTTTAATCACCTCCTAAAGTATTATTTCCAAATTATGTTTTAGGTGAATATTTGCTCAAATGGAAGAAAAAATGAAAAAAACAAAAAAAAGGAGTTATCAACTAATTGTAAGTTATGCAGCATGAATGCACACCCTCCATAATAATTGTGTGAGTCATTATGAGAAGTCATACTCACCCACCCCACCCAACAGCCCCATCCTGATAATCGATGGAATATACACACTATAGGGTTCATGCAAGATAGATTAGGAGCTTCAAAAATGAATATTACTTTGGGTAAAAAAAAATACCAATATGTGAAGAAGTATTGGATAGTTTTAAGTCAACAACACTATATATGAGATTTATAGCAGGTTACAGCTGGTAGAATAGTATGGTTTTATATTTAGGCAGGTTATAGAATAAAAGGTTATTTTAAAGCCAGTTGGTTGTCTTTACCACTTAGTTGAACAAATATAAAGTTAAATATATATTTAAAAATATAACACCAATAATTAACAGAAAAATAAGTTTGGTGGAATAACAAAAAAATAGCATATTTTTGATGCCAACTTGGTGACTTTTGATTAAAAAGGAAAGGTTTGTTTAGTGATTTACACAATATATTGCAATTTTAAGGACAATCAAAATTTGAGGTCAGGTTAAATTTAGATAGTGAGAAACTATAGACCAATTTCTAATCAAAAAATCTAATAGCAAAAACAGAATAATATTGCAGTACTCCAGTTTAATAAATAATGCATCGTTTAACCTCCACAGTGATCATGTGCAACTTTTGCCCATAAAAAAATGGATTGATGAATGAGGTCTCAGAAAGATAGAGGTGCTGGATTTTCTAAGTTAAAACCTATGTTTTAAGCTCGCTACACACACTCTTGATAAATAAATAATATTTTTTTTACATTGAAAATTAAGATTTTCCCACTCCTAGACTATTTCATTTAAGTTTCCCTCCACAAGGTTTCTGCTATGTTTACATTACACATTTCTTCTTAAAAAGTAATTATAATGCGAATAGGACAGATACTGCAGTGTCTGTTTCTAATTAACATATTACATATAATCACTTTTCTCCACCCACTGCTTGAACACTGACCAATAGAAATCTTCACACCTATTAACATGACAAAGGCTATTGGTGGGATACTCAATTTGCATTTAATTAAGGGAGGGGTTTATGGTTTAGTCAGGGCAGTTCTCCTATAAAAGACCACTAGCAGGCTTACAGCCTTCAGAATTTGACTTCATGGTAGTTTAGCAGGAACCTCTTGAAGACATTGGACTCCAGGAGAAAATTTCCATGTGTTGAACTTGTGAAAGAGATCATGTTTGCCATATTCCAAAGTGATATCTCAACCCAAAGTTGTTTGTAAGATTTTAAAGGTAAGATCTACACTAACTTATAAACTGATACATGTCTGAATGGAGTGTGATATGTAGATAAATTGCAAAGAGTAGGTTAAAATAGTAGAGATGGAAACGGTCTTCAGCTCCTCTAGATTGAAATTTGGTAATTTTCTATACAACAAAACTTGTTTAAAGAAACTAAAACCCTCTATGTTAGTATTTGGATAAACAATTAGATGTTCAGGGAATAAAATGTACATGATTGTTATTCCTGTTGGATGAATAACATTTGGTTCTCCGTATATGTTGGACTAAATGTCACGTAAGTCTCAGCCAACCTATAACGTGATTGAAAGTTGTATTACACAGTAGGTGGAGAGAAATGTTTTAATGTGTAGCTTGGTTTGTAAAACTGGTTCTGTCCTTTAATTCATAGCATATAATTCATTTGGGGTTAGTCAGGACACTCTGGATCTGGAATATTAACAGGTGATTTCTGAACGTTGGTTCAAAATTTGATTTGGTTAAAAGAACAATTCAATCTATTAAATACTGTTTATTGAATTATACATTAAATATACAATTTGCATTTATTATTTTTAAAAAATCTATATAAAGTGCAACCTACTTTTACATTTAATGTCTTGATTACATTTTACACCTGCCATCTGTTATACAGTCACTCTAGTCGTATTCAAATATTTCTCAGGGCTATTAACACACCCTATCAATGCATTTTGCTGTCTTTGTACCACTTTCTGGAGGCAGATCTCTCCATGGATCCACTCTGAAGAACTGATCTATTCCTCTTCCAAAAACTACTAGAGATACACTGTACCATGCTTTCATTATTTCTTTTGTGTTTGCGAAGTTCAACTAATCTTTGGCAGGAGAAAAGGAGTGGGAGAGAATTGTTCTACATGGAATGGGCTGAATTGTCTTGTAGTTTAGGTTTCCACACGTCATAGCTTTAGATTGCAATGTTTTAAAAAGATTACACATCTGTATTCTGATTCAGAACAACAAAACTACAATGAAGATTTATCTTTTCTTATAAAAGATTATAAAACAAGCAGTTTTTAAAACTAATATTTTGCACCCTCAGGTCTACGCTTCAGATCTGAGTAAAGAACCTGCCTTCCAGCTCATTGCAATGGAAAATACATCTGAAAACCAAGAGATCCAGATGATTCCAGAGCAGTACCAGGTTCTTGAAAAGCTTGGAGAAGGAAGCTTTGGTCAAGTTTTCCTGGCTCATGACAAGCTATCAGGTACATAGACAGTTTGATTAACCCCAAAGCCTTTGTTGGCACACGTGTGTTAATCTAATAACATACAGTATCTAGAATAGTTAATGGCTATAATAACATGTACTTTAAGCAGAAATGTCACTTTTTGCAAAACCTAGTGGCAAACTAAAAGTTAGTTTTTGTTTTTTTTTATTTGTTTTCTTTTGTCTTTTTATTTACATTGTTTATCTTGCTGTACTGGCACAGCCAAAACAATAGGCAAATTAAATTAATTTCAAGTGTTGCATGCACCCACACAGGACTCGGAAAGAAATATTGGAGCACTTAAAGAGAACTGTCTTAATAGTATTACATTTAACATCCTCATGTCACTCCCGACTCATTAATGTTACTATAGTTGATTGTTTTTCTGAAAATGGTTTTAACAATTGTCTTGATCATGTTTACAAGGTCGATCAGTGGCGCTAAAACTGATGAAGAAAGAGAGAACCCACCAAGATGACTTTGTCAAGGAATTCAAGGTTGCGGTCTATCTGTCTCATCACAGGGGTATCATTACAACCTACCCCTACTTCTTTGATACCCTGAATCACTACGTCTACGTCCAGGAGGTGGCAACAGCAGGGACCCTCGAATCCATTATTGTTGAGAAGGTAAGGAGCATAAGCTGTATAATTGCTCCTCATTAGTCTCAGTGGTATTTTACAGCAGATTAGTAACAATGAATGGTCTTGTTAGAATATCTATGCTACTTTAGGCATGGGCAACTTGATACCCTATACCTTATATATGTACTATAACAATAACTGGCATAGGATATTTGCTGTAATTGTATATCATCAAGAACAGGAGGGCCACTGGTTACCAACATGTGTCCTAGCTGCATCTTAGTTTGGTTAAATAATTATCAATGTTAAAGTTGAATTCATTGAAAAAGTTGAAATCTTTGATTGAAAAGTTTTAATAAACACAGCCATCTCCATAAAACATATAAAAAGTGCTTAATTACATTTACTGTCAACACTTGCCTACAATTGAAATAGCTAAAATTAATATTCTATTTTCAGCAGCATATATATTTTAGAACTTTATGTATGGCATACATTGATAATTCAACATTGTATGTGTAAATCACTGCTTACAACACAATAACTAATATTTGAGGCATACTTTTGCTAGAGGAGAGTTATCAGCTGACTTATTAAAATAATGATTTTGAGAATGATATTGGTAAAAGATTTTTATTTTTGGCTCTACTGAATATTTTACTTAATATACTGAATTTTTTTTTTTTCTAATATTTTAGGTTGGGTTACCAGAATACATTGTGAAGCGTTGTGCTGCTCAGATTTCCGAAGCATTGTTTTTCATTCATAATCAAGGGTTGGTGCATAGAGACCTGAAACCAGACAACATCTTGCTTATGGATAAAGAATGCCACGAAATTAAGATCGGAGATTTTGGTCTAACAGAACGTTTTGGTAGATTCATCCCATCGATGTCTCATATAATACCATACATGGCACCTGAGCTTTCTATTCTGGAACCTAACCAATATCTACACTTGAGTCCAAGTATTGATGTCTGGGCATTTGGAGTCACTCTGTTTGTAGCTCTCACTGGCTGCTTTCCATGGCTGGAAGCTGTAAACAAAGACCATAAATTCCAGATATTTGCAAGCTGGAAAACATATGGAGAGTTAGACGCTCCCCCAGTTTCCTGGCAGAGTTTTACCAGGGAAGCATTGGTTATGTTTTCCAGTTTACTTTCACTGGATCCTTCCGTTAGAATGTCTGGTGGCATTGTTTACAATTACCTGCATGTACCATGGAGATACAAAGAGCTGAATATTAATAGGTGAGAGGTTTAAGCTCTTTGTCAGCCAAGGACAGGAAGCAATAGCAATGACAGAGCTTACAGATGTCATGACACTTGTATATGGATATCAAGTGTAGTAAAAGGGCCTCATGTCTTCGAGGATGCCGTGTACATGTACAGTGAACGTGAAGGTAGGTTTGTATTTAATTATTTGTTTATTTATAAAATATTTTACCAGAAATAATACATTGAGATTTCCCTCATTTTAATGTATGTCCTGGGCCCACTAACCCTACATCGTTACAACAGGGTACAATAGAATATTCAAAATAATATTAATATATATAGGAGTAATCACATTACCCATCATTTCATAAATATTTATATAAACATTTTTTTCTACAATCTGTCCAATAATTTAACATATACCTCCCCCCCTCCTTTTATCTTTATTAGGGGATAGGTGGGGTGGTATAAAATTTAACATAATTGGATATACCCATTAAGGAAGATTTTAAAGAAATTAATTCCCATATAAAAGAATGCATCCATAAATAAACTGGTTTATTTATGTATCTTGTGCATAGACTTGGATAGAGTTCTAGTATGTGTGAATTCTGCTTTATACTAGAATTTTCATATATTTTATCTTGTTTTAATTTTTCCTTAATAAAGTTAATTAAGATTTGATAAAAGTTTATTAGTTACAAGCACTTTAATCATATCCACTCTTCCCCTTTTTTCTACATGCCCACTGAATGACATGAACAAAGGACTATTCACAGCCAATCGGGCAGTGAGTGACGTGGAACGCATACATCATCGCTTCCATGACATAATTACGTGAACGGGTGTGGACTTACAAGCACATGGGCTTGGGTACCCAGAACAAAGTGGGATCACATCGAAAAGGGCGGAACCCTGAACCAAATAGGAGTAAATCTATATCAGCTGAATAGAAAATAGGAGCCATAGAAAGCATTGAGAGGTTTATCTGAGACTTGAGGGTCTTGACATCTTGCCAGGTTATTATTCTGATAAGGGAATCTTTTAGGCAAACCAATACGTTTGAATGACTATCTGTTCCTGACCAAATTAGAGATGTTTAAATTGCGTATACGCAGAAGTAAATTCACACTGACACACGGAGTTCAGGTTAAAAGAACTTCGAGGAAATTTATAGGCATCTGTTAAAAAGCGGGCTCGCAGGCCCTTTTAAAGGCAAAATTACATCATTGTAAGAAATCAAGATAGAAGCAAGAAAACATTGTCAATTGGCTCAACTGCAAAGTGGTTAGTCAAATGCCCTCCTTGTTGGGTGTTACATCTTTATGTCATAGCTGACGTCATGACGAGCTCCTACAGGTTTCGGCTCCATTTTGCTAAACACGAGGGAGCTTACAGCTTACTCGATGGGAGGGGGGCTTTGGCAGTTGTCCATAATGAGCAACTGGCACGTTAGTCGTCAAGGTTAGCATCCTCAAGGCCTTTTTTTTAGCAATTATACATTCTATCAAGACTATCTGCTACAGTGTTTCATTTAATCAGAAGATTCTAGCATTTCCTGCTGACATGCTATTTCTACGAACAAAGCAATCTTGTAAGGTTTAAACTATGAGGCCTGAGAACTGAATATGAGAGTATAGTATTAAAGGGGCCCAGTAAGGGTTATAGTTTATAAGGGGCCTAATAATGGTTATAGGTTTATAAGGGGCCTAATAATTCTACAACAGTCCCCCCTATAGTGTTAATTACTAAAAAGGATAAACTTTATTTGTTAATATCAGAAGATTTGTTAGCCCAAAGACACATAAAACCCCATGTCCGCTATTTTGGTGTTAGTGCAAAGTGCAAGTCTATCCCTAATCTGACCCTAGTAGGCTGCAGCTCATCCGTCAGTACGGCTCTCGAACACTTCACTCCCATGGGTATCCCACGGTGGCTTGTCCACCACTTCTCCATACGGTAGGCTAACCCATACAGACGGAAGCTGTCCCTTAGCTGTCCCTCCCTAGAATTTCTGCACTTCGTCGTCATAGGGAAGAGTTTGTAGCGGAATGCAGGGCAATTTGAGATCTTGATCACCAATTTCCAGATGAGTAAAGGTTGGTGTCGTTTGGTCTACAGTCTTCTGTAGGAATTTTCTGAGGCATGGGAGGACACAACAAACGAGAAGAGCAAAAAGAAAAAGAAAAATTAGTAGAGCCATACCAATATGAACTAAAGCTTTTTGCCAACCAATCATCCAACCAAACCATTTTTCCCAGGGATCTGTCACCCCAGAATTCCTTTTCAACTCTTCTGAGAGTTTATTTAATTTTTCTATGGCCAAAGTGACCTTACCATTAGGGCCTGTGTTTTCTGGAATATAAGTGCAACAAGTCATGGTGTCTGGTAGTATTTTACATACACCCCCCTTCTCGGCTAAAATCATGTCTAAGGCCAGTCTGTTCTGGAAGGTCATTTGGGATGTGGCTTGTAATTGTTCGGCTAAACCCTGGAGGGCATCCCTGGTATAGTTAACAAAGCGCTGTTGGTTGTAGTAGATATAATTTATCCAGTTAAGGTTCTTATTGGCAGTGACTATACTGAAGAGTGATTCAAAACCCACTGCAACTTCATCTCTAGCTTTAAAATCATTAGGTATCCCCCTAGGTACCCCAATGGCATCTATGTAAATGTGTGGGTCGAAGCTGCCTTTTACTGGGGTTTCACGTTTGACTCTGGCTGATGTGTGTGTTGGATCATGAGTGTCAGGATGACTATCAGAAATAATGTGGATGGGCATGATGACTTTAACTAGGGTACACTCTCCCCACCACTCAGACTCCAGTCTAGACCTTAACTGTAAATCCCCACATAACCAGTAAATGTCTCCTAGTGACCTGGTATGGTGTTGTAACAGGCGTGTAGGAACAGTTCTGTAAGTGGCACAATAACCTTTGGAGAAGTTACCCATGAATTTACCAATCCCATCATACATGGTGTAACAGGTTTGACACTTCCTACTAGGAGAGGGTACTCTGCTGTCCATGCTTCGCAGAGGGATCTATTAAAATCATAGCGGTAGGCGAAAAGACTCAAGAAACACTCTTCTATTTCTAAAGGGAGGATTAGGGGAACGGTGCCAAGATGAGGTCGGGCACCACCACATACATAACATGCGGTTCTATTATGCTTGTTGGCATTATATCTCATCCACTCAAACCACAAATTAATGTCATTAAATCCAGTTTCAGCGGCCATGGTGTCTTCAAAGGTAGGGTTAGCAATGGCCATCATGTCCTTAAAGGACTGGATATGTGGTTTCAGCGGATTTGGGACCATATGTACAGCTCCTTGCCACTCTGGAGAGTGACACATATCATTGAGGTAGAAATGTCCTAGTTTATTATAGGAACCCATTTTCCAGTACATTCCCATTACATATTGACCAGCATCCTCTGGGCCAGGATGTTCAATATTTAACATTAATTTCATAGGTGTACTTCCTCCAGGCTTTCTTAAAGTCATTCTTTGGAGGAGGGATCTGCCATGATCATCTACTTTTGATAAAGCACTTTTTGGTTTGTAACCCCAGGCAAGCCCGGTATTCCATCCCGCCGCCCCCCAATGGTTACAATTGTGCCCCCACTGTTTGTCAACTACACAAATGTAGGGGTCTTTTGCTTGTGGTATATCTTTATAAATGGCTTGAAACTGTGATTTAGGGAATGGGCAATCTACAATGTCACAGTAATCAAAAGTAAAGGTGGCTACACGGGTACATGATGAGTTATACCAGAAGGTGTACCCACTAGCATCTTTGGTAATGGCCACCTGCTGGGCTTTAAGGAGGCCAATCAAGGGGATTAGGTACCAGAAGTACATGGTTGTGCGGAATTAGCTTCCTCTGGAGCGGGTGTCTTTTTGCAATGGGAGGCGTGGATCCAATGTGGCCTACCAGCCAGCTTGACAGAGGTAGCGGTGATCAGGAGAACTTGGAATGGTCCCTCAAATCTTGGTTCCAGAGTGTGTTTTCGTACAAATTTCTTGACTAGGACCCAATCACCAGGGAGCAGACTGTGGTTGCCTGTGTCAGAATCAGGATCTGGAATTGAAGAGAAAACTTGGGCATGGATTTTGTTTAAGGCACTTGCAAGTTCAGTCACATAATCTACTAAAACATCAGTCTGAAGCTGCAGTTGTTGGGGAAAATAGCAACCTAGCCTGGGTGCAGTACCAAATAGAATCTCATACGGGGACAATGAGGGCTTTCCCCTGGGTGTATGTCTGACACTGAACAGGGCTATTGACAAGCTTTCTGGCCAGGGCATTTTTGTCTCTTGTGACATTTTTAGCATTCTAGTTTTCAAGGTACCATTCATACGCTCCACCTTACCACTACTCTGTGGGTGGTAAGGGGTGTGGAAAGCAAGGGTCACTCCCAGAGCAGTCCAAATTTCTTTGGTAACTGATGCTGTGAAGGCCGGACCTTGGTCACTTTCAATGACTTCCGGCAATCCAAATCTACACACAATTTCTGTAAGTAGACGTCGTGCTGTTGTTTTGGCGGTCATGTTAATCACTGGGTAGGCTTCTGGCCAGCCTGAGAACATGTCCACTATCACTAGTGCATATTCATAGTTGCCACTCTTTGGCATCTGGATATGATCTATCTGGATTCTTTGGAATGGATACATGGGCTTAGCCAGGTGCTTCACGGGGACTTTAGCTGTTTTCCCAGGATTACATTTAGCACAGATGACACACGCTTTGCAGTAGTTATTGATTAGTGTGGTAATTCCAGGAGCTTCATAGTACTTCTGTACGAGGGCATTCATCAGATCTTTTGATAAGTGTGCAGGGCCATGTGCCCATTGAACAACTGCTGGGTACAAACTCTTGGGGAGACAGAAACTGAGGTTGTTGTAATACACTCCATCTTTTAGAACAGCCCCTTTCTGTTTCCATTTTTGTTTTTCCTCAGGGGCTACGGTAGCCTGTTGTTCTCGTAAGATCTTTAGGTCGGTTGGAAGAGTCTGCAAAGTGAATATTGGAGTTTCTTCATTTCTTGGAATTTCTTCATTTCTTGGAATTTCTTCACTTCTTGGACTTTCTTCATTTCTTGGAGTTTCTTCATTTCTTGGAGTTTCTTCATTTCTTGGAGTTTCTTCATTTCTTGGAGTTTCTTCATTTCCGGACACTCTTCTTTCCACTTCCTGTGGTCCTCTTGCAGCTTGCTTTGCAGCTTGATCAGCTAGATGGTCGCTCTTTGCTTCATCCAAGTCCAACTTCCCATGTGCTTTTGTCTTCAAAACAGCCACTTCTTCTGGAAGTAGGAGGGCATCCATCAGCTCCTTGATTGCAAAACTGTGCTTGACTGGTGTACCGGCAGTGGTAAGAAATCCTCTTGTTTTCCAAATCAGTCCGAAGTCATGAGCCACGCCCAGTGCATATCTTGAGTCTGTATAGATATTGGCGCGTTTTCATTCAGAAATCTTGCATGCTGAAGTTAGGGCTTGTAATTCAGCTTCTTGTGCAGACTTTGTTGATGGTAGTGATGATGATTCAATAATTTCATCTGTTGTGGTGACGGCATATCCTGTATGATATTTTCCTTCTTCATCAGCATATCTAGAGCCGTCCACAAACAGGGTGATGTCAGGATCTGTTAGTGGATCCTCATGCACGGTTGGTAGATGTGTGGTTTCCACTTTCATCTATTCAAAGCAGTCATGGGGGGTTTCTGGATCATAGTCATGCTCTATGACCAGGTCTTCAAATTCTTCTTCCAGAAAGTAACGTGGCCATGCTCTTGCAGGTTCATGTTCAGTTGATGCATACTTGGCAACACCTATTTCTTGAAGTTGTGAATCATCCATGGTGGCCCATAGTTTTGCCATGGGCCCAAGATCACCCCATGACTTAGTCTTTGACTTGGTTACAGGGACATGTGGAATGGCTGTGTCCCAATGGTGGTACAGATGTTTAAGTTCATGTGGCAGTTAGACTAAGGTCATGCTGTTACCTTCAGTATCATAGTAGAAGTCCTGTAAGGTGAGTGTTATCTCAACCAAGTGGAAAAGTTCATCCTCATAGCGAGGTTCAGGGTTGATGGTTGGTTTGTACCACATGGTGCAAAAAGCATATTCAGGCCCGTCACAGGGAGGCAAGTTGGGGAGCAGTTTTGCCAGGGTGTGTGTAAGGAGTAGGACATATCCTTCATCCATGATGAATCCATAATAGGTACCCCCCTCAGGGAGTGGCAGAAGAGTGGACGGGTTTAAAACCTGGCATCTTTGGAGGGTGACATTGTCAGGCAGTAGGAGGCGACACTGGAGTTGAAGGTGTCTGGCAGCTGTGACATGTTTGATTTGGACTTGGTTAACGATTGCAGAAATATCATGAGGTGCCAAGACAGTAAGAGGGTGACCAAGAACCAGGTCTCCAGTACAGTCAATAAGTTCCTGAGCTGCAAAGACAGCACGAAGGCAGGAAGGGGTGCCTCTGGCCACGATATCCAGTTGACAGGAGAAGAATCCAATAGGCCTCTGACGTCCGCCAGGACCATGTGGTTGAGTGAGGACGCCTGTAGCATGGCCTTGTCTTTCAGACACAAACAATTTGAAGGGTTTGTCATAATTTGGTAGGCCAAGAGCAGGGGCAGAGGCAATTGCGCGCTGAAGAGTATAGAAGTTGTCAAGTGCTTCAGGTGACAGGCAGAAGGGGGTCTGATTTGAGAGCATCATACAAGGGTTACATGAGTAGAGAGGCCTCAGGGATCCAGGCTCTGCAGTATGAGATGAGGCCTAGGAAAGCATGTAGGGACTTTGTGCTCTTTGGAGGTGGAATGGCCAACACTGCTCTGACACGGTCACGTGTGATGTGTCTGGTGCCATGTGACAGGCAGTGGCCTAGGAAGATTACAGCAGGCTGACAGAATTGAAGTTTGATGAGAGACGCCTTGCATCCTTGATCTGCAAGATAACATAGGAGATCCAGAGAGCATTTTTCTGTTATGGGAACATCATCTCCACAAAGGAGCAAGTCATCTACATATTGGAGTAGGACAACCTCTGGATGGTCAGACTGCCAGTGGTCAAGGATGATACTCATTGCTTTTGCAAACTGGCTTGGGGAATTCTGTGCCCCTTGGGGCATAACAGTCCATGTATATTGTTGTTTTTCATGTGTGAAGGCAAACAGGTATTGACAGCTTGGTTCCAGGGGAACACTGAAGAATGCATTGGCCAGGTCAATCACTGTGAAGTACATGGCAGAGGGTGGAACACCAGAGAGGAGTGTGTGCGGATTTGGCACAATTGGGGTGTCCAGGACTGTTGCCTCATTTACTGCTCTGAGGTCCTGGACCATTCGGTATTTCTCTGGTTCACCCTTGGGTGTCTTCTTCTTCACAGGAAATAAAGGAGTATTACATGGAGATTCACATTTAACAAGAGCCCCTTTCTCCAGTAGTGCTTGGACTTGCTTGGTAATGGCTGCCGCTTGGGCAGGTTTCAATGGATATTGAGACTTTCTTGGTAGCTTTGCCCCTGGAATGAGTTTGACCATCACTGGTGGGACTTTCAGATGGCCTATGTCCTCTGGGCCTGAGGACCACAAAGTCTTAGGGACACTGTTCATTAGGGATGCAGGAAAATTTTCTCTCCCTGTGGTGTCTCTAGATGAAGCATCAGAGGTAAGGAACACAAGGCTGAGGTATCTGAATCAGAGAGGGCTGAAGATAATTCCACCTGGCCATCAGGTGTGAAAGTGATTGATGCCTGTAGGCGGGAAAGTACATCAGCACCTAACAGGTTAATGGGACATGTGGATGACACCACAAAACGGGCAAGCAGACTAGGGCAGCTGCCAACCCGCAAAGGAGTAGTTAATGGACTTTGTCTTGGAAGACCATCCACTCCCACACAGGAGACATCAATATTGGACAAAAAGGAAGAATCAGGCAGGTCTTGTTCTCGCAGAACACTTCGGGCTGCACCTGTATCAACAAGGAATGTGGTGGGGTGGCCTTCAATGGGTAAAGTGACAGTGGCTAATGGCCCCCCTTGGTCCCCTGCAGAAACTGCCATAACAGGGGTTAATGATACAGGCTTGCCAATATCCTAGTCTTCTTGGGCTGAATCAGGTGAGGGAGGTGCTGGGGCCTTTGTGGTAGATTTAGGCCTGTTAGATCTTTGGGGTTTAAGGGGTGCAGGGCAATCACTCCTAAAATGGCCCTTTTCCCCACAGTTGAAGCAGATTCCATCTGCAGGCTTAGTGCCTTTGGGGATCGGTGGACGTGATACCATAAGGGGAGTGGGATTGGGTCACCTTGGAACCTGTGCGGCTTCTAAGCCTCTGGCAACTAGGAGCAGCTTATCAAGGGGAACCACTCTATACTCTGGGCGGGCAGCAATAATACCCTTACGTATAGAGTCCTTGATGCCTAGGACAAAGGCACCGGAAAGCATCTGAGCGTGTATTTTGTTACTGAGTTCAAACCCTAGGTCAGAGAACACTTGGAAAAGTCTAGCATGAAATCTTTCTACAGATTCACCTTTTTCTTGAACAATGTCGGTAAGGCCTGCTGCTAAGTCTGCAAGCTTATCCTTAGCCCAGGTCTTCAGCTGGTCACAGAACTCAATACCGGACATATAATCTGTGTCACTGACTAACCAATTAGTACAGAGGTGGCGGGCAATGCTAGGCCAGTAGGCATCCCCAGCTTTAATGGCACAAAGGCTCAGTAAGTCTCGCCAAGCGGCGGAATAAGTTTGCTGGATCTGAACTATTGCTCTGTAGAAGGGCATGGGCTGTTTCTCGGGGTCAGGGAGCGATTTCATCAGTGTACTGGCTTGTGTTGGGTTAAAGGTGACATACATTACAGGGGCCTCACCTCCCTGATGCCTGCGGCCAAAAGGGTCATTTAAAGAACGCCGGGATGATTGGGGTGAAGATTCCCTGGCGTCCGGTGGCACTTGGTAGCCATGGGTGCTAAACGAGTTAGAGTCATCTGTTTGTGTCACCCGGGTGCTCGGGGGACGCACTACTTGGGGTGTCAAGGCTGGGGGCAGAAGTGGCACTCCTCCGGCTGGGGCTGCCGGTGTACTAAGAGTTGGTGGAAGTAGATCATTCGGAAGGACCGGCATAAGAGGTGCTGTGTTACTGGGGGACGCCATATTGGAGGCGTGGAAGGAAGTGACGTTTGGGTTCAGTGAGGAAGTGGCGGCCATGTTGGATGTGGGCATGACAAGGGCAGGTGTAAGAGGAGCTGGCTGCGTGACTACGGGGGGCACAGGGGAAGTGGGTGTATAGGGCGGAAGTGACGGATAAGGATATGAGAGGGGCCAAGACAGTTGGGTGGAGTAGGCGTAGGGCGGTGGTGACGAGTAGGGACTAGGAAGGGTGGAAGGATACAGAGGATATGGACATGGGGACGCGTCAGGGGAGGGATGAGAAGCGGGTGGAGTAGGAGGGGAAGAGGGTGGAGTAGGCGGGGCTGGAGGAGTAGGAGGAGGAGAAGGTGCAACAGGGGAAGTAGGGGAGGTAAAAGGAGGAGGGACAGGCCAAGGGGATGGGTCAGTGGGAAGAGGAGTGGAAAGTGGGCGGGCACGAGGGCGTATAGGCGGGGACGGGCGGAGGGACGTCATGTTGGAGGGGTGGAAGGGGCTGGAGGGAGATGGACGGGGTGAAGGGTTAGATGAGGATGATGGGAGTTGTGGGACTGATGGTGGGAAAAATATGGAGCCATCAGCATTCAGGACTGGGTAAACGGGGGCAGTGGCAGAGAGGGGACTAGGAGCGGGAGCTATGGTCAATTGCTTTTCACTCATTGCTGAAGTGATGCTGGGAGGGGTCACCTCGTGTGCGCCATAACTAAGCGCTGGCTGGGAGAGCTTCCCTGAAACAAAGTTTTTGTAGTACACAAACAGTTTTACACCTTTATGATCAACCTCTTCCTCAATCCATCCCTCTTGCTGAATAGCCTTTGCCACCCGGTACCAAGCCTCAGCTGTCCGGACTAAGTCATGATATGAAAGCTTTCCTTTCTTTTCTGTCAGTAACTTACGCCAGCTCTCTGGCTGCAATCTACCGCACGGAGGTACGGTAATTCCACACACTTTAGCAATCTTATCAACCTTCTTAACCATCTCTTCACCTTCTCTATCCTCTACCAAATCACATGCGAACCACCCCTTACTGGGTTTTCCTAATTTCTGTCCCATACCCTCTATATAAGGCGTCCCAGATACAGAGAGAGAGAGAGAGAGAGAGAGAGATAGGTATAAATGGAAGAGAACGTCTACAATGCTCGACTGCTACGCAAGAATAAATTCCAAAGTACGTCTTCCCAAAACGTAGACTAGTCACTGATTCCGCCTACCCAAGGTAGCCGCGGATTGGAGCGAGGCGAGAAGTGTGTGACCAATCACTTCTCTCAGAACAGAGAAATAGGAGGGGAAAGTGTAAATGATACAGAAAGTAAGATTAAAGTAAATATAGGAACCAGCGTGACAGACAATGAAAACAATATTGAAGTATAAATACAGTACATGCATCACAGTGTATATAAGTTCAACAGTTCAAACAGGGTTAACAAAAATCCCTTTCCCTTACACGTGTGGCAAAAGCCACCTACCTCAATCCCGTAGTGCACCTGCAGACCCACCCGCAAGTACCACTACCACGTGGTGATGGAAACAGCAATACCAGCCTGAATCCACCTGCCACAAAAGTTAAACTGGAACACCCAGCGTCAGCGCTTGAGGCTGCAGTGTTCCACCTCCCTGCCCACAACAAGCAGAGTAGAGTGATGTCCAATGAGGCTAGCAGTCAAAGTGACACTTATGGGAAACCCCCAGGAGGCAGTGAGTCTACACCCCTCCACAGATTCCCCCCCTCTTTTTCCTTACTGCCGTAGCTACTCGGCACCTAAAAGAGGAAAACAGGCAAATAGAAGATCCCCAGGAAAACTTCCACAGATCCACCCCCCTTTTTCCTTACTACCACAGCCACGTGGTACCTAAAAGGGGTAAACAGGCAAATAAACAAATAAGACTACCCGGGCACTAAAATAAGGACAAATCAATAAGAGCACACCCAGGTAACAGATAGTCAGTATGTGCAGGTAAATATCAACAATTAAGGAGTGGGGTCTCTGGGCAAGATATTACCTGTCTTTGATGACCTCTTGGCAGCCAATCGCAGACGCTGGGGCAGGTCAATCACAGGGGCTGGAACATACCGGGGTGCTGCAGACTCTACCGTGTATTCAGAGGTGATCAATCTCCTTCCTTCCCCCAGGATTCATCCACCCCACGTCTTTCTCGGACGGCTGCCCTAGCAGGGCATAACCCAGGCCGCACAGTTGGGCGCCAGCTGATAAGGGAATCTTTTAGGCAAACCAATACGTTTGAATGACTATCTGTTCCTGACCAAATTAGAGATGTTTAAATTGCGTATACGCAGAAGTAAATTCACACTGACACACGGAGTTCAGGTTAAAAGAACTTCGAGGAAATTTATTGGCATCTGTTAAAAAGCGGGCTCTCAGGCCCTTTTAAAGGCAAAATTACATCATTGTAAGAAATCAAGATAGAAGCAAGAAAACATTGTCAATTGGCTCAACTGCAAAGTGGTTAGTCAAATGCCCTCCTTGTTGGGTGTTACATCTTTATGTCATAGCTGACGTCATGACGAGCTCCTACAGGTTTCGGCTCCATTTTGCTAAACACGAGGGAGCTTACAGCTTACTCGATGGGAGGGGGGCTTTGGCAGTTGTCCATAATGAGCAACTGGCACGTTAGTCGTCAAGGTTAGCATCCTCAAGGATTTTTTAGCAATTATACATTCTATCAAGACTATCTGCTACAGTGTTTCATTTAATCAGAAGATTCTAGCATTTCCTGCTGACATGCTATTTCTACGAACAAAGCAATCTTGTAAGGTTTAAACTATGAGGCCTGAGAACTGAATATGAGAGTATAGTATTAAAGGGGCCCAGTAAGGGTTATAGTTTATAAGGGGCCTAATAATGGTTATAGGTTTATAAGGGGCCTAATAATTCTACAACAATTCCAGCTGGGTACCTGTTGACTGGTAGGGCATATGTATTGATGGCTTGGATCTTGTTCTTGCCATTTAGCTGGGACTTCAGGACCTCTCAGACTCTCTGGAGGTACTCTGATGTTCTCCTTGCCTCTTCCTCATGGTTGTCATGTTCTTGTGGTACCCCCAGGTACTTGTAGATATTCTCCACGTCTCCTATTCAGCCTTCTGGTACTTGAAATCCTTCTGTTCTGATTATCTTCACTTTTCTTCGCTGTCACACTGCTGATCTGGGGAGACCTCGTGCACGGTCAGCATGACAGCATATCCGCACTCGATCAGCGTGGACACACTAAAGCTAAACTTACCTCTTGCCAGGTCTCCCTCCAGTCTCCATGGTAGATCGGGTGGAAATCATGCTGGCATTCTCAAAACCGCTGGTCGCTTCCAAGGGCCTCAAATGAAATTAAAGGAACAGCCTCCATTTTTTACGCTAGTGACACGGACGTGCGTGCATCATCACATCATCGGTGTTGTGATGAACTGCCTGCCACCCCGACCGGGTGGGTCCATCAATTAAAGCTTCCTAGCTGACGCTGAGGACCATAAGCACAACGCCGGGCACCGTAGCCCCCTAGCCGCCGTATCTTGGCTGGGGGTCTCGCCGTCCCTTCCCACCCTGGATCCTGCTCTCAGTGGGAAGAGAGTATAGCTGATAACCCAATTATCTCCAGGCAGGAAAAAAAAACACATTTCTACAAATTCCCAAAAGTACCCCAAAACACATAATATCCCCACAAATGTCACATCCCCTGATAGCCCTGATCTGGCTGACCAACATCCAAAAATCACTCAGATCAATTCAGGGGTTCAGGAATACCCTGGAAGTCACAGGTCTACTTTGGGGATTCGAAGTAAAGTTCTAAATACCGAACAGAGCCGTTTGTGAGTACAGTCAGTGTATTTCGTTTGTTTGGGAGTTTCTTCTTACCGAATGTCGTTCGACTCCCGTTCGAATAGCCTAACATCCCCGGAAGGTAAGCATTCAGCGACGTTCGTGCGGTTGAGTGTCCAATTTGAGTTCCATGCACTCGATGACCAAACACCACTCATTGTTGTCACGCCTTATGATGGCCGCCACCATACCATGGGTCTTCCCAGGACCAATCTATGATGTCTCTCCAGTTGTAGGGCTATAGGTCTGGATCTGCCACCCAGCTCTCTTGCTCTGCCTGCAGGGTAAATTTGGGCCGACTTGAGCTGAGCAGGTGCTGGTACTCCTGCTCCAGATCCCATTCTAGGGTGGCCAGATGGATCAGGTCTGGCCCTAGGTCACCAGCTCTAGGGAGATTCAGTATAGCCTCCCTGTGGTTATGTATGACCCAAAAACGTGATACTGTAGCACTAGTGATGTCCCGAACGGTTCGCTGGCGAATAGTTCCTGGCGAACATAGCATGTTCGCGTTCTCCACCGTGGGCGAACATATGCGATGTTCGGTCCGCCCCCTATTCGTCATCATTGAGTAAACTTTGACCCTGTACCTCACAGTTAGCAGACACATTCCAGCCAATCAGCAGCACACCCTCCCACCTACTGGACAGCATCCATTTTAGATTAATTCGGAAGCTGCAACCATTTTATTTTATTTTTTCAATTTTTTTTTTTTTAGTGCATATAAATGTTACTGCAGATACTCCCCCCAGGCACCATGTGTTACTGCAGATACTCCCTCCAGACATTCTGTGTTACTGCAGATACTCCCTCCAGACACACTGTGTTTCTGCAGATACTCCCTCCAGACACCCTGTGTTACTGTAGATACTCCCCCCAGACACTCTGTGTTACTGCAGATACTCCCCCCAGCCAGAAGAGGACTCAGCCGAGGAGGTTATGGAAGAGGATGGAGTAGGAGGAGTAGAGGTGGCAGCAGGCCTGCCTGCAAGTCGTGGCGGTGTCACCAACTCCTCTGCAGAGCCACGCATTCCATGCTTGGCAGCCGTCAGCAGGTTTACCCAATGCGCAGTGTAGGTGATATACCTGCCCTGACCATGCTTTGCAGACCAGGTATCAGTGGTCAGATAGACTCTTGCCCCAACACTGTGTGCCAGACATGCCATTACTTCCTTTTGCACAATCGAGTACAGGTTGGGGATTGCCTTTTGTGAAAAGAAATTTTGGCCGGGTGCCTTCCACTGCGGTGTCCCAATAGCTACAAATTTTTTGAACGCCTCAGACTCCACCAGCTTGTATGGTAAAAACTGGCAGGCTAATAGTACAGAAAAGCCAGCTGTCAGACGCCGGGCAAGGGGGTGACTTTCTGACATTGGCTTCTTATGCTCAAACATGTCCTTGACAGACACCTGACTGTGGGCAGATGAGCAGGCCTGACACACAGACGCTTGGAGACAACTAACTGCTATTCAATCTATAACAGTGAAAAAAGTTTTTTGTTTTTAAATGCAAGCTATTGGGACACCATATATGAGTGGCAAAGTACACTGGCAGAGGTCTGCAGAGCACACGCTGAAGGCCTGACACACCCGCTTTATGGACACTGACTGCTATTAGCTTACACTGAAAAACTTATTTTCTTTGTAAAAGCACGCTATAGAGATACCAGATATGAGTGGCAAAGTACACTGGCAGAGGTCTGCAGAGCACACGCTGAAGGCCTGACACCCAGACGCTTGCAGACAACTAACTGCTATTCAATCTATTACAGTGAAAAAAAAATGTTTTCTTTTTAAATGTCAAGCTTAAGCTATTGTGACACCAGATATGAGTGGTGGCACTGGGCAAATGGGCACGGTATCCTCTGAGCCTGACACAGAAGCTGGCAGGCAAGCAACTGCAATTACATTACACAAAAAAAAAGCAGACTGATGTTCTAGCCCTAGAAAGGGCTTTTTGGTGTGCTGTTCTTACAGCAGAGATCAGATGAGTCCTTCAGGACTGTAGTGGACACTGAATACCCTAGCTTAGCTATCAATTTCCCTATCTAATTAGCAGCAGCTACACTTTCCCTCCTCTCAATAAGCATGCAGCTTCAGAATGAATCTAAAATGGATGCTGGGAGGGAGGTGGAAGGGTGTGGAAGGGAGGTTTGCTGGAATGTGTCTGCTGACCGTGAGGCACAGGGTCAAAGTTTGCTTAATGATGACGAATAGGGGGCGGATCGAACCGCGCACCCCCCCCCTCTCCTTACCTGTCTCGGCAGCCTCCTGTCCTGGAGCGTTGGCTCTTCCTCTCTCCACTGCTGCTTCAGGCTTTGGGTGCAGTTGCCGGATCCGTCCAGCAGGTGGCGTCTGAAGCTCCAGTTGCCATGGGAACTGCGCTGTAGGTGATGAACTCCTTTTTTCATGCTGTTGTCTCTTCTATGGTGCCGCCAGCGGTTTCTGGGGTGCCGTCAGGTAAGTAATGTTTTCCTGCGCTGGCTGGGGCGCCTGCGCTATGCTGGTTCATGTTGGGTTTATTTAAAAAAAAAAAAATAGATAAATAAAAAAAAAAAAAAATTCTAAAACCTAAACAACAAAAAATAAAAAAATAAAAAAAAATATTCAAAGAGTAGCGGTCAGCCGCGCTCAGTGTAGTACTCTACTGGCGCGACGGTGCGTCCACCGGTGGGTGGGGGCAGTGCGCTTGGTCCTCAGCGCGGCAATTGGAGGGAAGTTGGGCCTCTTCCTCATTGGGGGCTGTGCCACCTCTCCCCTGTGCACTCTCGCAAGGTCCTTGGGGGGGATGCTCTTCCCTTGGGGCACTAGGGGGGGTAGGACTCGGGCGGCAATGATCTATAGTTCCGTTATGGGAAATTCCTAATACATTGGGAATTGGGTTTGGGGTTCACTATTTTGGAGAGCGTGGTTGGGGAGCGGGCTGTGCGGCGTGGCGCTGTTTTGTTACCAGGACACCACTTGGGCTGCATGTCATACTTATGGTGGCCTGGGTTGGTGGTGCTATGAAAAACATCTTCAGCGCCTTGCGGTTTTGCCCTCTGTAGCGTGGGATCAGATGGACTTAGGCCCCTGGCTCTCCATCGTAAGCCGCCCGGCGGCGCATAAAGGGGATTTGTCCTCCTTTCCTGGGGGGCGGCTCTGCCCCAGCGGCATGGCAGCAACGGCCAGGTTGTTGCAGGGAGTTGAACGTCAGCCTATGTAAGTGGGGTGGGTCATGCTGTTTTAAGCTCAAATGCTCCCATCGTGGTGGGGGCTCACTCTGCCTCCTGCTGTTTCAAGAGGGGTAAGTACGGGGAAAAAGTGGACATGGGGGCGCAGGGCAGCGACGCCAGTGCTCGTAAGTGCGATGTGCCCATGGCTCAACCGCTACTGGAATTGGCAGGCCGTGGGGCTCCTGCTGGAGGGGGTCACCCGAGGCTTCGGGATCCCTTTCTCGGAGCGCCCGGCTTCGGGGCGGTGTGGACCTTGAAGGAAAGGTTAAAAGATCTTCGTATGTATAGATTGGTGAAAGTCAAGACGGGGATATGATACAGTTTAAATACTTAAGGGGAATCAATACAGTAGGGAGGAGACTATGTTTAAAATAAGTAAAACTTCCGCAATAAGAATACATAATCTTAAATTAGAGGGGCGAAGGTTTCACAATAATACCCGGATGTATTACGTTAATGGAAGGTTAGTGGATGCGTGGACTAGCCTTCCTGCTGAAGTAGTAGAGGAGTCTAAGTGGGTGTGGGATATGCGTTAGGCTGTCCTACCTATAAGATAAGGCCAGGGACTAATGTCAGTGGTTAGGAAATTGGGCTGACAGGATGGGCCGAATGGTCCTATTCTGCCATCACAGTCTATGTTATGTTTCTAAGTCTGTGCTCGAATTCCCGCAGATGGTGCTGGATAAGCTCCTGCGGGAGGTAGCTTTGGGGTGGTTTGCGGGGTCAGTTGAGGCCCTGTCGCTCCCCAAGTTGCAGGTCCCCCTTGGGCCTGGTGCCCAAGTGGGAGGCAGGGGATTTTCGTCTGTTCATCGTTTGCCCTGCCCTCAAGGGGTATTGGTGAAAGATGTCGGGCGTCCTAGGCATCCTTCGATGCTGCGGTACGCATGGTCAGGGCAGTGGGCCCTGGGGCTTTGCTAACGAAAGCCGACGTCGGAGCCACGTTTCGCTTGTTGCCAGTTCATATGGATTGTCATCAACTCCTGGGTGGTGGGTTTGTGGTCGGTATTATGTGGATACGTGCTTCCCGATGGGTTGTTCGTTACCTGCTTTTAAGATGAGTGCGTCGGGCGCTTTCCTGTAGTGGGTGGTGCGGCAGGAGGCAAGGATTGGCTCGTTGCTGCGTTTCCTTGATGGCTTTTGTGTGTGGGTCTTCGCTGACTTGTTGACTCTTGCTCGACTCGGTGGAGCTTTGGGGTCCTCTTGGAGCACGATAAGACAGTGGGGCCCAGTGACGTGCCTTAGCTCCTTGGGTATCGAAATTGACTCTGTGGCCATGGAGTGCTGGCTGCCGCGGGTTGAGGTTGAGAGCGTGTGGCGATGGCCAGGGGTCTGGGGAGGATGCAGCTGTGCAAGCTGCAGTCCCTCTTAGGGAGGTTATCTTCCGCTGCCAGATCAGGCCCATGGGGAAATTGTCCCGCAGGCGCCTGGTGGCCGCTACTACCGGGACCGCAGTATTTTATCCGGCTCTGGAGGTCTGGGTTTTCTTCCTGACCGAGTATATTGAAAGGTCACCTTGGCAGGCGCCGGAGGTGTCCAGCTCGGACTTGCCCCTCTAAACGGACACGGCTGACTGGATGCTCTGTCTGGTTGGGGAAATTCTGGGCTGGCTCTGTCTGGTTGGGGCGATTCTGGGATCGCGCTGGTGTGCTGACATGGTTGGAGGCGTGGTCCGCCTCCGACTTGACCAGGAATTCTTGCCTTCCTGGAGCTTTTCCATTGCAGTGGCATTGGATTTGTGGGGTCAGGAGCTACAGGACCGTCGGGTCGTTATTCACTGTGCCAACCTCGGGGTTGTCCAGGTGATTAGCCAGCGCTCGCCCCACCCCCCTTTTCTCTTTTGGCACTTCCCCTGCTCCAGCGTCTGGTGCTCTTCATGTGTCGTGTAGGTCGGGTTCCTCTTGGGCCAAAGTACTCCAGGGTATGGGTGAAATGGCAGGCACGGGAGTCAGAGGTGGGTGTATTTGCGGGTTCGCCTGTTCGTTACAAGGTCTGTTGTGACTGCTGGAGCGTTTGGGTTTCGGCGGATATGTCGTCCTCCGGGGTGTCCTTGCGCGTGTCCAGTTTAGTTTTCTGGTTAAGTCCCAGGGTTGGGTGGCTGTCGCCACGGAGTTTCTGGTATGGCATGCGGTGTAGGGCCCGTGCAGGGGTCGGTTTTTGTGGATCCATAGAGGCCGGTTTTGGGGGCCCTATAGGCACAATTGTGCCAGGTGCTCCCAGAGGTATGCACCGTCATTTCTTCATTTCTTTGGGGCCATGAGGATTGGGGTATTAGTGGGTCCGAACTGGTCAGCAGGTAGGGGAGGATTCTGTTTGCGGATGTCCGGGATGGTCAGGACCTGGTGTCCTTCAAGACTCGTCCATACAAGACCGACATCCTTTGCAAGGGCAGGTGGGTCCCGCTGGCAGCGGTCCCAGGATTGAACGCCTGTCTGGTCTGGGCACTCAGGGAGTCCGCGGTACGGCCGTACCTGGCTGGCCCAATCGTGGTATACAAGGAGGGGAACTTCCTCTCCCATTTCAATTTGTTTGGCGGTCATTCTTTCCGCATTGGCACTTCGACGGAGGCCTCTCGCCTGGGTATGCTGAATTGGGATGTGCGGAGGATAGGAAGGTGGGACTCTAGGAGATTTGTTCCGGTGTGCGGGACGCTGTTTTGCTCCGTTGATTGTTTTTTCCTTCTCGGGGCGGATGATTGAGCACTCGACGAGGAACTATTGGCGTCAAGCATACATCTGGAGTGCGTTGGAGTGCTGCCGCAAAGGGTTTATCCATTGGGTTTCACGGTTCGTTATAGGGGTTTTGGGGGATGCCCATTTCATCAGGTTTTGAGAAGGAGGCGGCAGATTGGTTGCGGCCGGATGGGGTTCATTTGTCTGGGGTCGGGCTCAACCGTTTTAATCTGGCCATTCGAGAGACGGTGGAACAGGCCATGGTTGGTTTGTTTGGGGTCCCCCGCTGATTTTAGGCTTAAAACAGCGGGGTTGTGGCGGGGGTGTGTCCTTGCCAAATAAGGGATGGTTTGGTAGATTAGATGAAAAAGGGGGATAATGGCCGGGTCTCATCCTCCCCCTGTCTCTTATGGTGAACCTGGAGGAGGTACCAGGTTGGACGTGTCCCCACTGGGTTGTAAGTCGACCAGTGGGGAGCATTATGGTTGGGCCCCACCGAGTGGGTGGGGAGCCCTGAAAAGGAAGATGTTTTTATTATGCCGAGGGGGGGAGGTGAGAGCCTTGGGGAAGTTAGATTGGCAAGGACGGTTTCTTTGGTTACTGTATGCCCTCACAGCTGCTTATCGGGCCAACCTTGTTATCAATTTAAGAGGTATGAGGGGATAAAATTTAGAATAGTATTTATAGTTTTACATGGTTTGTTTTTCTATTTGAAATTGAAATCTGGTTGCAGGGGCAAGTCCCGTGGTTGGAGTTTAGTTTAGGGGCTCAAGATCTTTAGATCTTTAGATATATATACACACACACACGTTTTATAATTCCCCCCCCCCCCCCTAAATATGAATGCTGGAGACGCCACTGTGCCCAACCTCATTTCCTAGCAGAACCAAAGCTCAACCTTTTTCGTGACGGAGGCCGTACTGCATCGAATATAGAAAATCTCTATTTTATTTCAGTTCTTGTGTTTGCGATATATTTAAGATTTATTATCAAATTAAAAAATTTAGATTTTAGTGAGATTCTCTACAGTTTCTTGGACTGAAAATGTAAATTACTTGATATTTACCACATGAGAATTATAATATTCTCTGTAAATTGAATAAAATTAGCACAAGAAACAGTCACTCCAAGATCTAGTTTATAAAACAATAAAAAGAAACGGCTGTTTATTGGACAACAAAATCTGTTAATATGGGCGACGCCAAAACATAATACAATGGGTTGGGGGTAATTTGAATTCAATGAGTCACACAGTTTCAATTCAGCCTAATATTCTAAATTAACCAGCTAACTCAGTTGTAATGCAAATACATCTGGAAAAATAAAGTGCATTACATTTCATATCACACCCAACCCTTTAATCAGTGAAGTTGCAGATAAGAATTATTGAATATTCAAATAGTTACTATTATATTCTAAAAATACATCTGCATTAGTTATTTGTCACTTCTAAAGACAGATTTGTGTTTTCAGTAATCACTATAACGAGCATTGCGAACCCCACTTTTAATATACACTATATTTATATACAGGCGGTCCTAGCCTGCCCTGGTAAAGGGACTGAATGGGAAATGCGAGTTTCCCCAACTGGTTAGTATCTTGTTAGATAATTACAGGTGTGACAAAATGCCGCCCCCGGTCAAGATGCCGTCTGGAGCCATGGCCCCACTGGACCCTGTGGACCAGCCGACTCTGTTCACACACATACTCATATACTCATACTGAATAAATACATCCCTTTTACATTGAATACATAATTTATAGCTGTGATAAATTATGTTTTTAATATCTTTGGTGGTAATTGGTCACATGGTCACTCATACACTGTTACTAAAGTATACCCTCAATGTCACTTACACACACACACACACACACACACACACACACATACACTCTGTATATAGATTAAAACTGTGGGAATCAAACAGAATCTTCATAATAAAATGTATCTTTAATCACCTCCTAAAGTATTATTTCCAAATTATGTTTTAGGTGAATATTTGCTCAAATGGAAGAAAAAATGAAAAAAACAAAAAAAAGGAGTTATCAACTAATTGTAAGTTATGCAGCATGAATGCACACCCTCCATAATAATTGTGTGAGTCATTATGAGAAGTCATACTCACCCACCCCACCCAACAGCCCCATCCTGATAATCGATGGAATATACACACTATAGGGTTCATGCAAGATAGATTAGGAGCTTCAAAAATGAATATTACTTTGGGTAAAAAAAAATACCAATATGTGAAGAAGTATTGGATAGTTTTAAGTCAACAACACTATATATGAGATTTATAGCAGGTTACAGCTGGTAGAATAGTATGGTTTTATATTTAGGCAGGTTATAGAATAAAAGGTTATTTTAAAGCCAGTTGGTTGTCTTTACCACTTAGTTGAACAAATATAAAGTTAAATATATATTTAAAAATATAACACCAATAATTAACAGAAAAATAAGTTTGGTGGAATAACAAAAAAATAGCATATTTTTGATGCCAACTTGGTGACTTTTGATTAAAAAGGAAAGCTTTGTTTAGTGATTTACACAATATATTGCAATTTTAAGGACAATCAAAATTTGAGGTCAGGTTAAATTTAGATAGTGAGAAACTATAGACCAATTTCTAATCAAAAAATCTAATAGCAAAAACAGAATAATATTGCAGTACTCCAGTTTAATAAATAATGCATCGTTTAACCTCCACAGTGATCATGTGCAACTTTTGCCCATAAAAAAATGGATTGATGAATGAGGTCTCAGAAAGATAGAGGTGCTGGATTTTCTAAGTTAAAACCTATGTTTTAAGCTCGCTACACACACTCTTGATAAATAAATAATATTTTTTTTACATTGAAAATTAAGATTTTCCCACTCCTAGACTATTTCATTTAAGTTTCCCTCCACAAGGTTTCTGCTATGTTTACATTACACATTTCTTCTTAAAAAGTAATTATAATGCGAATAGGACAGATACTGCAGTGTCTGTTTCTAATTAACATATTACATATAATCACTTTTCTCCACCCACTGCTTGAACACTGACCAATAGAAATCTTCACACCTATTAACATGACAAAGGCTATTGGTGGGATACTCAATTTGCATTTAATTAAGGGAGGGGTTTATGGTTTAGTCAGGGCAGTTCTCCTATAAAAGACCACTAGCAGGCTTACAGCCTTCAGAATTTGACTTCATGGTAGTTTAGCAGGAACCTCTTGAAGACATTGGACTCCAGGAGAAAATTTCCATGTGTTGAACTTGTGAAAGAGATCATGTTTGCCATATTCCAAAGTGATATCTCAACCCAAAGTTGTTTGTAAGATTTTAAAGGTAAGATCTACACTAACTTATAAACTGATACATGTCTGAATGGAGTGTGATATGTAGATAAATTGCAAAGAGTAGGTTAAAATAGTAGAGATGGAAACGGTCTTCAGCTCCTCTAGATTGAAATTTGGTAATTTTCTATACAACAAAACTTGTTTAAAGAAACTAAAACCCTCTATGTTAGTATTTGGATAAACAATTAGATGTTCAGGGAATAAAATGTACATGATTGTTATTCCTGTTGGATGAATAACATTTGGTTCTCCGTATATGTTGGACTAAATGTCACGTAAGTCTCAGCCAACCTATAACGTGATTGAAAGTTGTATTACACAGTAGGTGGAGAGAAATGTTTTAATGTGTAGCTTGGTTTGTAAAACTGGTTCTGTCCTTTAATTCATAGCATATAATTCATTTGGGGTTAGTCAGGACACTCTGGATCTGGAATATTAACAGGTGATTTCTGAACGTTGGTTCAAAATTTGATTTGGTTAAAAGAACAATTCAATCTATTAAATACTGTTTATTGAATTATACATTAAATATACAATTTGCATTTATTATTTTTAAAAAATCTATATAAAGTGCAACCTACTTTTACATTTAATGTCTTGATTACATTTTACACCTGCCATCTGTTATACAGTCACTCTAGTCGTATTCAAATATTTCTCAGGGCTATTAACACACCCTATCAATGCATTTTGCTGTCTTTGTACCACTTTCTGGAGGCAGATCTCTCCATGGATCCACTCTGAAGAACTGATCTATTCCTCTTCCAAAAACTACTAGAGATACACTGTACCATGCTTTCATTATTTCTTTTGTGTTTGCGAAGTTCAACTAATCTTTGGCAGGAGAAAAGGAGTGGGAGAGAATTGTTCTACATGGAATGGGCTGAATTGTCTTGTAGTTTAGGTTTCCACACGTCATAGCTTTAGATTGCAATGTTTTAAAAAGATTACACATCTGTATTCTGATTCAGAACAACAAAACTACAATGAAGATTTATCTTTTCTTATAAAAGATTATAAAACAAGCAGTTTTTAAAACTAATATTTTGCACCCTCAGGTCTACGCTTCAGATCTGAGTAAAGAACCTGCCTTCCAGCTCATTGCAATGGAAAATACATCTGAAAACCAAGAGATCCAGATGATTCCAGAGCAGTACCAGGTTCTTGAAAAGCTTGGAGAAGGAAGCTTTGGTCAAGTTTTCCTGGCTCATGACAAGCTATCAGGTACATAGACAGTTTGATTAACCCCAAAGCCTTTGTTGGCACACGTGTGTTAATCTAATAACATACAGTATCTAGAATAGTTAATGGCTATAATAACATGTACTTTAAGCAGAAATGTCACTTTTTGCAAAACCTAGTGGCAAACTAAAAGTTAGTTTTTGTTTTTTTTTATTTGTTTTCTTTTGTCTTTTTATTTACATTGTTTATCTTGCTGTACTGGCACAGCCAAAACAATAGGCAAATTAAATTAATTTCAAGTGTTGCATGCACCCACACAGGACTCGGAAAGAAATATTGGAGCACTTAAAGAGAACTGTCTTAATAGTATTACATTTAACATCCTCATGTCACTCCCGACTCATTAATGTTACTATAGTTGATTGTTTTTCTGAAAATGGTTTTAACAATTGTCTTGATCATGTTTACAAGGTCGATCAGTGGCGCTAAAACTGATGAAGAAAGAGAGAACCCACCAAGATGACTTTGTCAAGGAATTCAAGGTTGCGGTCTATCTGTCTCATCACAGGGGTATCATTACAACCTACCCCTACTTCTTTGATACCCTGAATCACTACGTCTACGTCCAGGAGGTGGCAACAGCAGGGACCCTCGAATCCATTATTGTTGAGAAGGTAAGGAGCATAAGCTGTATAATTGCTCCTCATTAGTCTCAGTGGTATTTTACAGCAGATTAGTAACAATGAATGGTCTTGTTAGAATATCTATGCTACTTTAGGCATGGGCAACTTGATACCCTATACCTTATATATGTACTATAACAATAACTGGCATAGGATATTTGCTGTAATTGTATATCATCAAGAACAGGAGGGCCACTGGTTACCAACATGTGTCCTAGCTGCATCTTAGTTTGGTTAAATAATTATCAATGTTAAAGTTGAATTCATTGAAAAAGTTGAAATCTTTGATTGAAAAGTTTTAATAAACACAGCCATCTCCATAAAACATATAAAAAGTGCTTAATTACATTTACTGTCAACACTTGCCTACAATTGAAATAGCTAAAATTAATATTCTATTTTCAGCAGCATATATATTTTAGAACTTTATGTATGGCATACATTGATAATTCAACATTGTATGTGTAAATCACTGCTTACAACACAATAACTAATATTTGAGGCATACTTTTGCTAGAGGAGAGTTATCAGCTGACTTATTAAAATAATGATTTTGAGAATGATATTGGTAAAAGATTTTTATTTTTGGCTCTACTGAATATTTTACTTAATATACTGAATTTTTTTTTTTTCTAATATTTTAGGTTGGGTTACCAGAATACATTGTGAAGCGTTGTGCTGCTCAGATTTCCGAAGCATTGTTTTTCATTCATAATCAAGGGTTGGTGCATAGAGACCTGAAACCAGACAACATCTTGCTTATGGATAAAGAATGCCACGAAATTAAGATCGGAGATTTTGGTCTAACAGAACGTTTTGGTAGATTCATCCCATCGATGTCTCATATAATACCATACATGGCACCTGAGCTTTCTATTCTGGAACCTAACCAATATCTACACTTGAGTCCAAGTATTGATGTCTGGGCATTTGGAGTCACTCTGTTTGTAGCTCTCACTGGCTGCTTTCCATGGCTGGAAGCTGTAAACAAAGACCATAAATTCCAGATATTTGCAAGCTGGAAAACATATGGAGAGTTAGACGCTCCCCCAGTTTCCTGGCAGAGTTTTACCAGGGAAGCATTGGTTATGTTTTCCAGTTTACTTTCACTGGATCCTTCCGTTAGAATGTCTGGTGGCATTGTTTACAATTACCTGCATGTACCATGGAGATACAAAGAGCTGAATATTAATAGGTGAGAGGTTTAAGCTCTTTGTCAGCCAAGGACAGGAAGCAATAGCAATGACAGAGCTTACAGATGTCATGACACTTGTATATGGATATCAAGTGTAGTAAAAGGGCCTCATGTCTTCGAGGATGCCGTGTACATGTACAGTGAACGTGAAGGTAGGTTTGTATTTAATTATTTGTTTATTTATAAAATATTTTACCAGAAATAATACATTGAGATTTCCCTCATTTTAATGTATGTCCTGGGCCCACTAACCCTACATCGTTACAACAGGGTACAATAGAATATTCAAAATAATATTAATATATATAGGAGTAATCACATTACCCATCATTTCATAAATATTTATATAAACATTTTTTTCTACAATCTGTCCAATAATTTAACATATACCTCCCCCCCTCCTTTTATCTTTATTAGGGGATAGGTGGGGTGGTATAAAATTTAACATAATTGGATATACCCATTAAGGAAGATTTTAAAGAAATTAATTCCCATATAAAAGAATGCATCCATAAATAAACTGGTTTATTTATGTATCTTGTGCATAGACTTGGATAGAGTTCTAGTATGTGTGAATTCTGCTTTATACTAGAATTTTCATATATTTTATCTTGTTTTAATTTTTCCTTAATAAAGTTAATTAAGATTTGATAAAAGTTTATTAGTTACAAGCACTTTAATCATATCCACTCTTCCCCTTTTTTCTACATGCCCACTGAATGACATGAACAAAGGACTATTCACAGCCAATCGGGCAGTGAGTGACGTGGAACGCATACATCATCGCTTCCATGACATAATTACGTGAACGGGTGTGGACTTACAAGCACATGGGCTTGGGTACCCAGAACAAAGTGGGATCACATCGAAAAGGGCGGAACCCTGAACCAAATAGGAGTAAATCTATATCAGCTGAATAGAAAATAGGAGCCATAGAAAGCATTGAGAGGTTTATCTGAGACTTGATGGTCTTGACATCTTGCCAGGTTATTATTCTGATAAGGGAATCTTTTAGGCAAACCAATACGTTTGAATGACTATCTGTTCCTGACCAAATTAGAGATGTTTAAATTGCGTATACGCAGAAGTAAATTCACACTGACACACGGAGTTCAGGTTAAAAGAACTTCGAGGAAATTTATAGGCATCTGTTAAAAAGCGGGCTCGCAGGCCCTTTTAAAGGCAAAATTACATCATTGTAAGAAATCAAGATAGAAGCAAGAAAACATTGTCAATTGGCTCAACTGCAAAGTGGTTAGTCAAATGCCCTCCTTGTTGGGTGTTACATCTTTATGTCATAGCTGACGTCATGACGAGCTCCTACAGGTTTCGGCTCCATTTTGCTAAACACGAGGGAGCTTACAGCTTACTCGATGGGAGGGGGGCTTTGGCAGTTGTCCATAATGAGCAACTGGCACGTTAGTCATCAAGGTTAGCATCCTCAAGGCCTTTTTTTTAGCAATTATACATTCTATCAAGACTATCTGCTACAGTGTTTCATTTAATCAGAAGATTCTAGCATTTCCTGCTGACATGCTATTTCTACGAACAAAGCAATCTTGTAAGGTTTAAACTATGAGGCCTGAGAACTGAATATGAGAGTATAGTATTAAAGGGGCCCAGTAAGGGTTATAGTTTATAAGGGGCCTAATAATGGTTATAGGTTTATAAGGGGCCTAATAATTCTACAACAGTCCCCCCTATAGTGTTAATTACTAAAAAGGATAAACTTTATTTGTTAATATCAGAAGATTTGTTAGCCCAAAGACACATAAAACCCCATGTCCGCTATTTTGGTGTTAGTGCAAAGTGCAAGTCTATCCCTAATCTGACCCTAGTAGGCTGCAGCTCATCCGTCAGTACGGCTCTCGAACACTTCACTCCCATGGGTATCCCACGGTGGCTTGTCCACCACTTCTCCATACGGTAGGCTAACCCATACAGACGGAAGCTGTCCCTTAGCTGTCCCTCCCTAGAATTTCTGCACTTCGTCGTCATAGGGAAGAGTTTGTAGCGGAATGCAGGGCAATTTGAGATCTTGATCACCAATTTCCAGATGAGTAAAGGTTGGTGTCGTTTGGTCTACAGTCTTCTGTAGGAATTTTCTGAGGCATGGGAGGACACAACAAACGAGAAGAGCAAAAAGAAAAAGAAAAATTAGTAGAGCCATACCAATATAAACTAAAGCTTTTTGCCAACCAATCATCCAACCAAACCATTTTTCCCAGGGATCTGTCACCCCAGAATTCCTTTTCAACTCTTCTGAGAGTTTATTTAATTTTTCTATGGCCAAAGTGACCTTACCATTAGGGCCTGTGTTTTCTGGAATATAAGTGCAACAAGTCATGGTGTCTGGTAGTATTTTACATACACCCCCCTTCTCGGCTAAAATCATGTCTAAGGCCAGTCTGTTCTGGAAGGTCATTTGGGATGTGGCTTGTAATTGTTCGGCTAAACCCTGGAGGGCATCCCTGGTATAGTTAACAAAGCGCTGTTGGTTGTAGTAGATATAATTTATCCAGTTAAGGTTCTTATTGGCAGTGACTATACTGAAGAGTGATTCAAAACCCACTGCAACTTCATCTCTAGCTTTAAAATCATTAGGTATCCCCCTAGGTACCCCAATGGCATCTATGTAAATGTGTGGGTCGAAGCTGCCTTTTACTGGGGTTTCACGTTTGACTCTGGCTGATGTGTGTGTTGGATCATGAGTGTCAGGATGACTATCAGAAATAATGTGGATGGGCATGATGACTTTAACTAGGGTACACTCTCCCCACCACTCAGACTCCAGTCTAGACCTTAACTGTAAATCCCCACATAACCAGTAAATGTCTCCTAGTGACCTGGTATGGTGTTGTAACAGGCGTGTAGGAACAGTTCTGTAAGTGGCACAATAACCTTTGGAGAAGTTACCCATGAATTTACCAATCCCATCATACATGGTGTAACAGGTTTGACACTTCCTACTAGGAGAGGGTACTCTGCTGTCCATGCTTCGCAGAGGGATCTATTAAAATCATAGCGGTAGGCGAAAAGACTCAAGAAACACTCTTCTATTTCTAAAGGGAGGATTAGGGGAACGGTGCCAAGATGAGGTCGGGCACCACCACATACATAACATGCGGTTCTATTATGCTTGTTGGCATTATATCTCATCCACTCAAACCACAAATTAATGTCATTAAATCCAGTTTCAGCGGCCATGGTGTCTTCAAAGGTAGGGTTAGCAATGGCCATCATGTCCTTAAAGGACTGGATATGTGGTTTCAGCGGATTTGGGACCATATGTACAGCTCCTTGCCACTCTGGAGAGTGACACATATCATTGAGGTAGAAATGTCCTAGTTTATTATAGGAACCCATTTTCCAGTACATTCCCATTACATATTGACCAGCATCCTCTGGGCCAGGATGTTCAATATTTAACATTAATTTCATAGGTGTACTTCCTCCAGGCTTTCTTAAAGTCATTCTTTGGAGGAGGGATCTGCCATGATCATCTACTTTTGATAAAGCACTTTTTGGTTTGTAACCCCAGGCAAGCCCGGTATTCCATCCCGCCGCCCCCCAATGGTTACAATTGTGCCCCCACTGTTTGTCAACTACACAAATGTAGGGGTCTTTTGCTTGTGGTATATCTTTATAAATGGCTTGAAACTGTGATTTAGGGAATGGGCAATCTACAATGTCACAGTAATCAAAAGTAAAGGTGGCTACACGGGTACATGATGAGTTATACCAGAAGGTGTACCCACTAGCATCTTTGGTAATGGCCACCTGCTGGGCTTTAAGGAGGCCAATCAAGGGGATTAGGTACCAGAAGTACATGGTTGTGCGGAATTAGCTTCCTCTGGAGCGGGTGTCTTTTTGCAATGGGAGGCGTGGATCCAATGTGGCCTACCAGCCAGCTTGACAGAGGTAGCGGTGATCAGGAGAACTTGGAATGGTCCCTCAAATCTTGGTTCCAGAGTGTGTTTTCGTACAAATTTCTTGACTAGGACCCAATCACCAGGGAGCAGACTGTGGTTGCCTGTGTCAGAATCAGGATCTGGAATTGAAGAGAAAACTTGGGCATGGATTTTGTTTAAGGCACTTGCAAGTTCAGTCACATAATCTACTAAAACATCAGTCTGAAGCTGCAGTTGTTGGGGAAAATAGCAACCTAGCCTGGGTGCAGTACCAAATAGAATCTCATACGGGGACAATGAGGGCTTTCCCCTGGGTGTATGTCTGACACTGAACAGGGCTATTGACAAGCTTTCTGGCCAGGGCATTTTTGTCTCTTGTGACATTTTTAGCATTCTAGTTTTCAAGGTACCATTCATACGCTCCACCTTACCACTACTCTGTGGGTGGTAAGGGGTGTGGAAAGCAAGGGTCACTCCCAGAGCAGTCCAAATTTCTTTGGTAACTGATGCTGTGAAGGCCGGACCTTGGTCACTTTCAATGACTTCCGGCAATCCAAATCTACACACAATTTCTGTAAGTAGACGTCGTGCTGTTGTTTTGGCGGTCATGTTAATCACTGGGTAGGCTTCTGGCCAGCCTGAGAACATGTCCACTATCACTAGTGCATATTCATAGTTGCCACTCTTTGGCATCTGGATATGATCTATCTGGATTCTTTGGAATGGATACATGGGCTTAGCCAGGTGCTTCACGGGGACTTTAGCTGTTTTCCCAGGATTACATTTAGCACAGATGTGTCAGGGTACCTGAGGCCTCTACCTCTAAGGGAGGTAGAGACTTGGTGGTTTATCCGTCCAGGCGAGCTGTTTCCTCCGTTCCTCGCGGTTCATCCAGTCACTTAAACACCGGCCGCGAGGAATCCACGTCCTTTTCTAGCAGGACGCTCAATACGTGACGTCATGACGCTATCACGAGCGACCTGTCACTCAAGTGTCCGATATCCAATCGGTACTTGTCAGAGGCGTGATTACCATCCAGAGCCAGGGTATTTAAGCTTACTTCTCACTTCAGCTCATTGCCCTGTCGTGGTTCTAGCTTGTCTAGTCACTCAGTGCTCTGGTATTCTAGTTTGCTCTATTTGGTTTTGACTCGGCTTGTTGTACTTCCCTGCTTCTCTGTTCTCCCTTGACCCGGCTTGTCTCTCGCTTATCTGTCTTCTCGTTCCCTCGACCTCGGCTTGTCTCTGACTATTCTCTATTACTCTCGGTACGTTAGTCCGGCCATTCTAAGGCCCGGTATACGTACCTTTCCACTCTTTGTACTCTGCGTGTTGGATCCCTGTCCCGATCCTGACATTACGACAGGGCCAATGGATCCTGCAGGTACAAACAGTCAGCTTGGTTCTTCTGATCCCAGGTTTGACGCCATGGAGCATAGGATGGATCAGATGGCCCTAGCACTACAGGCACTTTTGTCTCGTGCTAGTAACCCACCTGAGGAGACACGTACTCCTTCTATTTCTCCTGCAGTCTCAGGTCTAGAGGTAGCCACTGTAGGTGCTTCTTCCCGTATTACCCCACCAGTACGTTATGGCGGGTCACCGGAGAAGTGTCGTGGCTTTCTAAACCAGATTAGCATCCATTTCGAATTACAACCCCGCTCTTATCCTACTGATAGAGCGAAGGTTGGATTTATTATCACTCTACTCATTGAAAAAGCTTTGAGATGGGCCAATCCTTTATGGGAGAATGATAACCCACTAGTCTATAATTATAATGCCTTTGTAGCTGCGTTTAGAAGAACTTTTGACCCCCCTGGTAGGAAGGTCAATGCAGCTAGATTACTGTTGCGCCTTAGACAAGACAATCGAACACTTGTGGATTATGCACTAGAGTTCAGGTCCTTGGCGGCAGAAGTTAAGTGGAACGAACAGGCTTATATAGATGTGTTTCTGAATGGGTTATCAGATGTAATTCTTGACGAGGTCGCTACTAGAGAACTCCCTGAAAATTTGGAGGATTTAATTTCTTTTATATCTCGTATTGATGAACGCTTAAGAGAGAGGCTGAACACTCGAGATAGGACCCGTAGACCCTCCTTTAAACTAGCGCCTACTTTTCAAACTTCTGAGTTCGAGGACTTACGTATTCCTGAACCTATGCAGATAGGCAGTACTCATCTCACAGAGAGTGAGAGACAGTACAGGAGAAGGGAGGGCTTATGTATGTATTGTGGAGTCAGGGGTCATTTACGCCTAAACTGTCCCAATCGTTCGGGAAACGCTCGCACCTAAGTTCCTCTAGGGGACAGGCCTTGGGTGTCTCTACTTTGTCCTCTATTCACAACTACAAAGAGCTCAGGCTTCTGTTACCCGTTTCTTTAAAGTGGGAGAAGGGAGTAGTTAAGACTATGGCACTAATCGATTCTGGAGCTGCTGAGAGCTTTATAGATCAGGGTTTTGCTGCCAAGCATGCTATTCCATCCCAGTTAAAAGAGACACCACTGGCCGTTGAGGCCATCGATGGTAGACCGTTACTTGAGCCTGTTATCTTCCATGAGACCATACCGATTAACTTAACTGTTGGCATCCTACATAGAGAAGACATATCCTTACTGCTCATTTCTTCTCCGTCTATTCCCATAGTGCTGGGGTACTCCTGGTTGAGGAGACATAACCCTATTATTAATTGGGAGTCAGGGGAGATAGTTTCGTGGGGACAGAATTGTCAAGAGAAGTGCTTGCGGAAAGTCTCACCTCTCGGCTTAACCAATACAGCGGCTAACTCTGATAATTCTACAGAGACACAAATTCCGTCTCAGTATCTAGATTTAAAGGCTGTATTTGACAAAAAGAAAGCCGATACCTTACCCCCACACAGGTCCTTTGATTGCAAAATCAACCTACTCCCTGGTACCATGCCACCCAGAGGTCATGTATACCCGTTATCTACGAAAGAGAACTCAGTTCTAGAGGAGTATATTCACGAAAATTTAGACAAGGGATTCATTAGAAGGTCCTCCTCCCCTGCTGGGGCTGGATTTTTTTTTGTTAAAAAGAAGGATGGTTCTTTGAGACCTTGTATTGATTATCGAGGCCTAAATAAGATAACCATTAAAAATGCCTATCCAATCCCCTTGATTACCGAACTCTTCGATCGTTTGAAGGGCTCTACAATTTTCACCAAGTTAGACCTCAGAGGGGCATATAACTTGGTGAGAATCCAGCAGGGACATGAGTGGATGACGGCATTCAATACTCGATATGGTCACTATGAATATACTGTTATGCCTTTTGGGTTATGCAATGCACCAGCTGTATTCCAGGATCTGATAAATGAGGTTCTTAGGGAATTTCAGCAAGATTGCGTCATTGTATACCTAGATGATATACTCATTCATTCTAGTGACATTGAGATTCATCACAAGCAAGTCAGGAGGGTTTTGCACAAGCTTCTCCAGCATGGCTTGTACTGCAAGTTGGAGAAATGTAGCTTTGATCAAACCCAGGTAACCTTTCTCGGCTATGTGATCTCTGGGGAGGGATTTAAGATGGATCCGGATAAGCTCCAATCCATTCTAGAGTGGCCTTTACCCAAAGGTCTTAAAGCCGTACAGAGATTTATTGGTTTTTCTAATTATTATAGGCGCTTTATTAAGGGCTATTCTTCCATTATCGCACCTATCACTAACATGACCAAACAGGGGGCTGATACTAAGAATTGGACTACTGAAGCTCTCCTGGCGTTCAAAACTCTCAAGGAGCTTTTCGCTTCCGCTCCAATTTTAGTCCACCCCGACACTTCTCTGCCTTTTTTACTTGAGGTAGACGCATCAGAGACGGGTTTAGGTGCTGTCCTATCTCAAAGGTTGGGTGTTGATAAACCATTACATCCATGTGGATTTTTCTCTAAAAAATTGACCGGTACTGAGAGCAGGTATGACATTGGTGACAGAGAATTACTAGCGGTTATCAAGGCTTTGAAAGAGTGGAGACATTTATTGGAAGGTACTTTACATCCTGTTACCATTCTGACAGACCACAAAAACTTGTCTTATATCGGAGAGGCCAAACGTCTGTCCTCCAGGCAGGCTCGTTGGTCGTTGTTTCTTACCCATTTCAATTACGTTCTGACTTACAGACCTGGGTCAAAGAATTCTAAAGCCGATGCGCTATCTCGCCAATATGAGCCCTCTGCCTCAGTTGAACCACTGTTGTCCTCCATTGTACCCAAATGCAATATTATTGCTAATACCAGTCTCAAAATTCATTCTCCGCTACTTGACCAGATCTTGAAGTCACAACATCTAGCTCCTGGAAACACTCCTGAGGGAAGAAACTTTGTTCCTCCTGAACTTCAACTGGAGCTCTTACAATGCTTTCACGAAAGTAAAATAGCTGGTCATCCTGGTATTCGCAAGACATACTCTCTGATATCCAAGGATTTCTGGTGGCCTTCACTTCGTAAAGATATTGAGGAGTTCGTCGCAGCTTGTGAGACTTGTGCCAAGACTAAACTACCTCATGCATCTCCATGTGGCCTGTTACACCCCTTGGACATTCCTGAGAAACCTTGGTCCTGTTTGTCCATAGACTTTATCGTTGATTTGCCTGCTTCCAAGAGACAGACTGTTATTCTCACGGTGGTGGATAGATTTACTAAGATGGCCCATTTCGTGCCATTACCTAAACTTCCGACTTCTCCTGAATTGGCGGAGATTTTTGCGAGGGAGGTTTTTCGCCTACATGGGATTCCTTCAGAGATTGTTTCTGATAGAGGTTCTCAATTTGTCTCACGTTTCTGGAGATCCTTTTGTTCTCAAATGGGCATCAAATTGAACTTCTCCTCTGCCTATCACCCTCAGTCTAACGGAGCTGCTGAACGTACTAATCAAAAGATCGAACAGTATCTACGTTGCTTTGTTTCCGAACACCAGGACGATTGGGTCGGCCTGATTCCTTGGGCGGAGTTCGCACACAATAACCTTGTTTGCGATTCAACTCGCTCTAGCCCTTTCTTCATGAACTATGGCTTTCATCCTTCGATTTTTCCTTCGGTTTCCTCTTCTCAGGGGATACCGTCGGTTGATGATCATGTCGCCAACCTGAAGAAATTATGGGATCAGACTCGGCAAATTCTATTACATAGTTCCTCACTGTTCAAGAAACACGCTGACAAGCATAGAAGAGCGGCTCCTGTTTTTGTTCCTGGGGATAGGGTATGGTTGAGTACCAAGAATATTCGCCTAAAAGTTCCATCTATGAAATTTGCTCCTCGTTACATAGGCCCTTACAGGGTTCTCACTCGTATCAATCCGGTTGCGTATCGCCTTGCTCTGCCACCTGCCTTACGCATTCCTAACTCCTTTCATGTCTCCTTGTTGAAACCTCTTATTTGCAACAAATTCTCCTCTAAGGTCTCCTCACCTCGTCCTGTTCAGGTGGAGGGTCGGGAGGAGTACGAGGTCAGCTCCATCATTGACTCCAGAATTTCAAGGGGAAAATTGCAATATCTGGTCAACTGGAGGGGATATGGTCCTGAGGAGAGGAGTTGGGTACCTCAGGAGGACGTTCATGCTTCTCGCCTTCGCAGAGCATTTCACCTCCGCTTCCCATCTCGCCCCGGTTCATTCCGCCCGGTGGGCGTATCTGAGAGGGGGGGTACTGTCAGGGTACCTGAGGCCTCTACCTCTAAGGGAGGTAGAGACTTGGTGGTTTATCCGTCCAGGCGAGCTGTTTCCTCCGTTCCTCGCGGTTCATCCAGTCACTTAAACACCGGCCGCGAGGAATCCACGTCCTTTTCTAGCAGGACGCTCAATACGTGACGTCATGACGCTATCACGAGCGACCTGTCACTCAAGTGTCCGATATCCAATCGGTACTTGTCAGAGGCGTGATTACCATCCAGAGCCAGGGTATTTAAGCTTACTTCTCACTTCAGCTCATTGCCCTGTCGTGGTTCTAGCTTGTCTAGTCACTCAGTGCTCTGGTATTCTAGTTTGCTCTATTTGGTTTTGACTCGGCTTGTTGTACTTCCCTGCTTCTCTGTTCTCCCTTGACCCGGCTTGTCTCTCGCTTATCTGTCTTCTCGTTCCCTCGACCTCGGCTTGTCTCTGACTATTCTCTATTACTCTCGGTACGTTAGTCCGGCCATTCTAAGGCCCGGTATACGTACCTTTCCACTCTTTGTACTCTGCGTGTTGGATCCCTGTCCCGATCCTGACAAGATGACACACGCTTTGCAGTAGTTATTGATTAGTGTGGTAATTCCAGGAGCTTCATAGTACTTCTGTACGAGGGCATTCATCAGATCTTTTGATAAGTGTGCAGGGCCATGTGCCCATTGAACAACTGCTGGGTACAAACTCTTGGGGAGACAGAAACTGAGGTTGTTGTAATACACTCCATCTTTTAGAACAGCCCCTTTCTGTTTCCATTTTTGTTTTTCCTCAGGGGCTACGGTAGCCTGTTGTTCTCGTAAGATCTTTAGGTCGGTTGGAAGAGTCTGCAAAGTGAATATTGGAGTTTCTTCATTTCTTGGAATTTCTTCATTTCTTGGAATTTCTTCACTTCTTGGACTTTCTTCATTTCTTGGAGTTTCTTCATTTCTTGGAGTTTCTTCATTTCTTGGAGTTTCTTCATTTCTTGGAGTTTCTTCATTTCCGGACACTCTTCTTTCCACTTCCTGTGGTCCTCTTGCAGCTTGCTTTGCAGCTTGATCAGCTAGATGGTCGCTCTTTGCTTCATCCAAGTCCAACTTCCCATGTGCTTTTGTCTTCAAAACAGCCACTTCTTCTGGAAGTAGGAGGGCATCCATCAGCTCCTTGATTGCAAAACTGTGCTTGACTGGTGTACCGGCAGTGGTAAGAAATCCTCTTGTTTTCCAAATCAGTCCGAAGTCATGAGCCACGCCCAGTGCATATCTTGAGTCTGTATAGATATTGGCGCGTTTTCATTCAGAAATCTTGCATGCTGAAGTTAGGGCTTGTAATTCAGCTTCTTGTGCAGACTTTGTTGATGGTAGTGATGATGATTCAATAATTTCATCTGTTGTGGTGACGGCATATCCTGTATGATATTTTCCTTCTTCATCAGCATATCTAGAGCCGTCCACAAACAGGGTGATGTCAGGATCTGTTAGTGGATCCTCATGCACGGTTGGTAGATGTGTGGTTTCCACTTTCATCTATTCAAAGCAGTCATGGGGGGTTTCTGGATCATAGTCATGCTCTATGACCAGGTCTTCAAATTCTTCTTCCAGAAAGTAACGTGGCCATGCTCTTGCAGGTTCATGTTCAGTTGATGCATACTTGGCAACACCTATTTCTTGAAGTTGTGAATCATCCATGGTGGCCCATAGTTTTGCCATGGGCCCAAGATCACCCCATGACTTAGTCTTTGACTTGGTTACAGGGACATGTGGAATGGCTGTGTCCCAATGGTGGTACAGATGTTTAAGTTCATGTGGCAGTTAGACTAAGGTCATGCTGTTACCTTCAGTATCATAGTAGAAGTCCTGTAAGGTGAGTGTTATCTCAACCAAGTGGAAAAGTTCATCCTCATAGCGAGGTTCAGGGTTGATGGTTGGTTTGTACCACATGGTGCAAAAAGCATATTCAGGCCCGTCACAGGGAGGCAAGTTGGGGAGCAGTTTTGCCAGGGTGTGTGTAAGGAGTAGGACATATCCTTCATCCATGATGAATCCATAATAGGTACCCCCCTCAGGGAGTGGCAGAAGAGTGGACGGGTTTAAAACCTGGCATCTTTGGAGGGTGACATTGTCAGGCAGTAGGAGGCGACACTGGAGTTGAAGGTGTCTGGCAGCTGTGACATGTTTGATTTGGACTTGGTTAACGATTGCAGAAATATCATGAGGTGCCAAGACAGTAAGAGGGTGACCAAGAACCAGGTCTCCAGTACAGTCAATAAGTTCCTGAGCTGCAAAGACAGCACGAAGGCAGGAAGGGGTGCCTCTGGCCACGATATCCAGTTGACAGGAGAAGAATCCAATAGGCCTCTGACGTCCGCCAGGACCATGTGGTTGAGTGAGGACGCCTGTAGCATGGCCTTGTCTTTCAGACACAAACAATTTGAAGGGTTTGTCATAATTTGGTAGGCCAAGAGCAGGGGCAGAGGCAATTGCGCGCTGAAGAGTATAGAAGTTGTCAAGTGCTTCAGGTGACAGGCAGAAGGGGGTCTGATTTGAGAGCATCATACAAGGGTTACATGAGTAGAGAGGCCTCAGGGATCCAGGCTCTGCAGTATGAGATGAGGCCTAGGAAAGCATGTAGGGACTTTGTGCTCTTTGGAGGTGGAATGGCCAACACTGCTCTGACACGGTCACGTGTGATGTGTCTGGTGCCATGTGACAGGCAGTGGCCTAGGAAGATTACAGCAGGCTGACAGAATTGAAGTTTGATGAGAGACGCCTTGCATCCTTGATCTGCAAGATAACATAGGAGATCCAGAGAGCATTTTTCTGTTATGGGAACATCATCTCCACAAAGGAGCAAGTCATCTACATATTGGAGTAGGACAACCTCTGGATGGTCAGACTGCCAGTGGTCAAGGATGATACTCATTGCTTTTGCAAACTGGCTTGGGGAATTCTGTGCCCCTTGGGGCATAACAGTCCATGTATATTGTTGTTTTTCATGTGTGAAGGCAAACAGGTATTGACAGCTTGGTTCCAGGGGAACACTGAAGAATGCATTGGCCAGGTCAATCACTGTGAAGTACATGGCAGAGGGTGGAACACCAGAGAGGAGTGTGTGCGGATTTGGCACAATTGGGGTGTCCAGGACTGTTGCCTCATTTACTGCTCTGAGGTCCTGGACCATTCGGTATTTCTCTGGTTCACCCTTGGGTGTCTTCTTCTTCACAGGAAATAAAGGAGTATTACATGGAGATTCACATTTAACAAGAGCCCCTTTCTCCAGTAGTGCTTGGACTTGCTTGGTAATGGCTGCCGCTTGGGCAGGTTTCAATGGATATTGAGACTTTCTTGGTAGCTTTGCCCCTGGAATGAGTTTGACCATCACTGGTGGGACTTTCAGATGGCCTATGTCCTCTGGGCCTGAGGACCACAAAGTCTTAGGGACACTGTTCATTAGGGATGCAGGAAAATTTTCTCTCCCTGTGGTGTCTCTAGATGAAGCATCAGAGGTAAGGAACACAAGGCTGAGGTATCTGAATCAGAGAGGGCTGAAGATAATTCCACCTGGCCATCAGGTGTGAAAGTGATTGATGCCTGTAGGCGGGAAAGTACATCAGCACCTAACAGGTTAATGGGACATGTGGATGACACCACAAAACGGGCAAGCAGACTAGGGCAGCTGCCAACCCGCAAAGGAGTAGTTAATGGACTTTGTCTTGGAAGACCATCCACTCCCACACAGGAGACATCAATATTGGACAAAAAGGAAGAATCAGGCAGGTCTTGTTCTCGCAGAACACTTCGGGCTGCACCTGTATCAACAAGGAATGTGGTGGGGTGGCCTTCAATGGGTAAAGTGACAGTGGCTAATGGCCCCCCTTGGTCCCCTGCAGAAACTGCCATAACAGGGGTTAATGATACAGGCTTGCCAATATCCTAGTCTTCTTGGGCTGAATCAGGTGAGGGAGGTGCTAGGGCCTTTGTGGTAGATTTAGGCCTGTTAGATCTTTGGGGTTTAAGGGGTGCAGGGCAATCACTCCTAAAATGGCCCTTTTCCCCACAGTTGAAGCAGATTCCATCTGCAGGCTTAGTGCCTTTGGGGATCGGTGGACGTGATACCATAAGGGGAGTGGGATTGGGTCACCTTGGAACCTGTGCGGCTTCTAAGCCTCTGGCAACTAGGAGCAGCTTATCAAGGGGAACCACTCTATACTCTGGGCGGGCAGCAATAATACCCTTACGTATAGAGTCCTTGATGCCTAGGACAAAGGCACCGGAAAGCATCTGAGCGTGTATTTTGTTACTGAGTTCAAACCCTAGGTCAGAGAACACTTGGAAAAGTCTAGCATGAAATCTTTCTACAGATTCACCTTTTTCTTGAACAATGTCGGTAAGGCCTGCTGCTAAGTCTGCAAGCTTATCCTTAGCCCAGGTCTTCAGCTGGTCACAGAACTCAATACCGGACATATAATCTGTGTCACTGACTAACCAATTAGTACAGAGGTGGCGGGCAATGCTAGGCCAGTAGGCATCCCCAGCTTTAATGGCACAAAGGCTCAGTAAGTCTCGCCAAGCGGCGGAATAAGTTTGCTGGATCTGAACTATTGCTCTGTAGAAGGGCATGGGCTGTTTCTCGGGGTCAGGGAGCGATTTCATCAGTGTACTGGCTTGTGTTGGGTTAAAGGTGACATACATTACAGGGGCCTCACCTCCCTGATGCCTGCGGCCAAAAGGGTCATTTAAAGAACGCCGGGATGATTGGGGTGAAGATTCCCTGGCGTCCGGTGGCACTTGGTAGCCATGGGTGCTAAACGAGTTAGAGTCATCTGTTTGTGTCACCCGGGTGCTCGGGGGACGCACTACTTGGGGTGTCAAGGCTGGGGGCAGAAGTGGCACTCCTCCGGCTGGGGCTGCCGGTGTACTAAGAGTTGGTGGAAGTAGATCATTCGGAAGGACCGGCATAAGAGGTGCTGTGTTACTGGGGGACGCCATATTGGAGGCGTGGAAGGAAGTGACGTTTGGGTTCAGTGAGGAAGTGGCGGCCATGTTGGATGTGGGCATGACAAGGGCAGGTGTAAGAGGAGCTGGCTGCGTGACTACGGGGGGCACAGGGGAAGTGGGTGTATAGGGCGGAAGTGACGGATAAGGATATGAGAGGGGCCAAGACAGTTGGGTGGAGTAGGCGTAGGGCGGTGGTGACGAGTAGGGACTAGGAAGGGTGGAAGGATACAGAGGATATGGACATGGGGACGCGTCAGGGGAGGGATGAGAAGCGGGTGGAGTAGGAGGGGAAGAGGGTGGAGTAGGCGGGGCTGGAGGAGTAGGAGGAGGAGAAGGTGCAACAGGGGAAGTAGGGGAGGTAAAAGGAGGAGGGACAGGCCAAGGGGATGGGTCAGTGGGAAGAGGAGTGGAAAGTGGGCGGGCACGAGGGCGTATAGGCGGGGACGGGCGGAGGGACGTCATGTTGGAGGGGTGGAAGGGGCTGGAGGGAGATGGACGGGGTGAAGGGTTAGATGAGGATGATGGGAGTTGTGGGACTGATGGTGGGAAAAATATGGAGCCATCAGCATTCAGGACTGGGTAAACGGGGGCAGTGGCAGAGAGGGGACTAGGAGCGGGAGCTATGGTCAATTGCTTTTCACTCATTGCTGAAGTGATGCTGGGAGGGGTCACCTCGTGTGCGCCATAACTAAGCGCTGGCTGGGAGAGCTTCCCTGAAACAAAGTTTTTGTAGTACACAAACAGTTTTACACCTTTATGATCAACCTCTTCCTCAATCCATCCCTCTTGCTGAATAGCCTTTGCCACCCGGTACCAAGCCTCAGCTGTCCGGACTAAGTCATGATATGAAAGCTTTCCTTTCTTTTCTGTCAGTAACTTACGCCAGCTCTCTGGCTGCAATCTACCGCACGGAGGTACGGTAATTCCACACACTTTAGCAATCTTATCAACCTTCTTAACCATCTCTTCACCTTCTCTATCCTCTACCAAATCACATGCGAACCACCCCTTACTGGGTTTTCCTAATTTCTGTCCCATACCCTCTATATAAGGCGTCCCAGATACAGAGAGAGAGAGAGAGAGAGAGAGAGATAGGTATAAATGGAAGAGAACGTCTACAATGCTCGACTGCTACGCAAGAATAAATTCCAAAGTACGTCTTCCCAAAACGTAGACTAGTCACTGATTCCGCCTACCCAAGGTAGCCGCGGATTGGAGCGAGGCGAGAAGTGTGTGACCAATCACTTCTCTCAGAACAGAGAAATAGGAGGGGAAAGTGTAAATGATACAGAAAGTAAGATTAAAGTAAATATAGGAACCAGCGTGACAGACAATGAAAACAATATTGAAGTATAAATACAGTACATGCATCACAGTGTATATAAGTTCAACAGTTCAAACAGGGTTAACAAAAATCCCTTTCCCTTACACGTGTGGCAAAAGCCACCTACCTCAATCCCGTAGTGCACCTGCAGACCCACCCGCAAGTACCACTACCACGTGGTGATGGAAACAGCAATACCAGCCTGAATCCACCTGCCACAAAAGTTAAACTGGAACACCCAGCGTCAGCGCTTGAGGCTGCAGTGTTCCACCTCCCTGCCCACAACAAGCAGAGTAGAGTGATGTCCAATGAGGCTAGCAGTCAAAGTGACACTTATGGGAAACCCCCAGGAGGCAGTGAGTCTACACCCCTCCACAGATTCCCCCCCTCTTTTTCCTTACTGCCGTAGCTACTCGGCACCTAAAAGAGGAAAACAGGCAAATAGAAGATCCCCAGGAAAACTTCCACAGATCCACCCCCCTTTTTCCTTACTACCACAGCCACGTGGTACCTAAAAGGGGTAAACAGGCAAATAAACAAATAAGACTACCCGGGCACTAAAATAAGGACAAATCAATAAGAGCACACCCAGGTAACAGATAGTCAGTATGTGCAGGTAAATATCAACAATTAAGGAGTGGGGTCTCTGGGCAAGATATTACCTGTCTTTGATGACCTCTTGGCAGCCAATCGCAGACGCTGGGGCAGGTCAATCACAGGGGCTGGAACATACCGGGGTGCTGCAGACTCTACCGTGTATTCAGAGGTGATCAATCTCCTTCCTTCCCCCAGGATTCATCCACCCCACGTCTTTCTCGGACGGCTGCCCTAGCAGGGCATAACCCAGGCCGCACAGTTGGGCGCCAGCTGATAAGGGAATCTTTTAGGCAAACCAATACGTTTGAATGACTATCTGTTCCTGACCAAATTAGAGATGTTTAAATTGCGTATACGCAGAAGTAAATTCACACTGACACACGGAGTTCAGGTTAAAAGAACTTCGAGGAAATTTATTGGCATCTGTTAAAAAGCGGGCTCTCAGGCCCTTTTAAAGGCAAAATTACATCATTGTAAGAAATCAAGATAGAAGCAAGAAAACATTGTCAATTGGCTCAACTGCAAAGTGGTTAGTCAAATGCCCTCCTTGTTGGGTGTTACATCTTTATGTCATAGCTGACGTCATGACGAGCTCCTACAGGTTTCGGCTCCATTTTGCTAAACACGAGGGAGCTTACAGCTTACTCGATGGGAGGGGGGCTTTGGCAGTTGTCCATAATGAGCAACTGGCACGTTAGTCGTCAAGGTTAGCATCCTCAAGGATTTTTTAGCAATTATACATTCTATCAAGACTATCTGCTACAGTGTTTCATTTAATCAGAAGATTCTAGCATTTCCTGCTGACATGCTATTTCTACGAACAAAGCAATCTTGTAAGGTTTAAACTATGAGGCCTGAGAACTGAATATGAGAGTATAGTATTAAAGGGGCCCAGTAAGGGTTATAGTTTATAAGGGGCCTAATAATGGTTATAGGTTTATAAGGGGCCTAATAATTCTACAACAATTCCAGCTGGGTACCTGTTGACTGGTAGGGCATATGTATTGATGGCTTGGATCTTGTTCTTGCCATTTAGCTGGGACTTCAGGACCTCTCAGACTCTCTGGAGGTACTCTGATGTTCTCCTTGCCTCTTCCTCATGGTTGTCATGTTCTTGTGGTACCCCCAGGTACTTGTAGATATTCTCCACGTCTCCTATTCAGCCTTCTGGTACTTGAAATCCTTCTGTTCTGATTATCTTCACTTTTCTTCGCTGTCACACTGCTGATCTGGGGAGACCTCGTGCACGGTCAGCATGACAGCATATCCGCACTCGATCAGCGTGGACACACTAAAGCTAAACTTACCTCTTGCCAGGTCTCCCTCCAGTCTCCATGGTAGATCGGGTGGAAATCATGCTGGCATTCTCAAAACCGCTGGTCGCTTCCAAGGGCCTCAAATGAAATTAAAGGAACAGCCTCCATTTTTTACGCTAGTGACACGGACGTGCGTGCATCATCACATCATCGGTGTTGTGATGAACTGCCTGCCACCCCGACCGGGTGGGTCCATCAATTAAAGCTTCCTAGCTGACGCTGAGGACCATAAGCACAACGCCGGGCACCGTAGCCCCCTAGCCGCCGTATCTTGGCTGGGGGTCTCGCCGTCCCTTCCCACCCTGGATCCTGCTCTCAGTGGGAAGAGAGTATAGCTGATAACCCAATTATCTCCAGGCAGGAAAAAAAAACACATTTCTACAAATTCCCAAAAGTACCCCAAAACACATAATATCCCCACAAATGTCACATCCCCTGATAGCCCTGATCTGGCTGACCAACATCCAAAAATCACTCAGATCAATTCAGGGGTTCAGGAATACCCTGGAAGTCACAGGTCTACTTTGGGGATTCGAAGTAAAGTTCTAAATACCGAACAGAGCCGTTTGTGAGTACAGTCAGTGTATTTCGTTTGTTTGGGAGTTTCTTCTTACCGAATGTCGTTCGACTCCCGTTCGAATAGCCTAACATCCCCGGAAGGTAAGCATTCAGCGACGTTCGTGCGGTTGAGTGTCCAATTTGAGTTCCATGCACTCGATGACCAAACACCACTCATTGTTGTCACGCCTTATGATGGCCGCCACCATACCATGGGTCTTCCCAGGACCAATCTATGATGTCTCTCCAGTTGTAGGGCTATAGGTCTCGATCTGCCACCCAGCTCTCTTGCTCTGCCTGCAGGGTAAATTTGGGCCGACTTGAGCTGAGCAGGTGCTGGTACTCCTGCTCCAGATCCCATTCTAGGGTGGCCAGATGGATCAGGTCTGGCCCTAGGTCACCAGCTCTAGGGAGATTCAGTATAGCCTCCCTGTGGTTATGTATGACCCAAAAACGTGATACTGTAGCACTAGTGATGTCCCGAACGGTTCGCTGGCGAATAGTTCCTGGCGAACATAGCATGTTCGCGTTCTCCACCGTGGGCGAACATATGCGATGTTCGGTCCGCCCCCTATTCGTCATCATTGAGTAAACTTTGACCCTGTACCTCACAGTTAGCAGACACATTCCAGCCAATCAGCAGCACACCCTCCCACCTACTGGACAGCATCCATTTTAGATTAATTCGGAAGCTGCAACCATTTTATTTTATTTTTTCAATTTTTTTTTTTTTAGTGCATATAAATGTTACTGCAGATACTCCCCCCAGGCACCATGTGTTACTGCAGATACTCCCTCCAGACATTCTGTGTTACTGCAGATACTCCCTCCAGACACACTGTGTTTCTGCAGATACTCCCTCCAGACACCCTGTGTTACTGTAGATACTCCCCCCAGACACTCTGTGTTACTGCAGATACTCCCCCCAGCCAGAAGAGGACTCAGCCGAGGAGGTTATGGAAGAGGATGGAGTAGGAGGAGTAGAGGTGGCAGCAGGCCTGCCTGCAAGTCGTGGCGGTGTCACCAACTCCTCTGCAGAGCCACGCATTCCATGCTTGGCAGCCGTCAGCAGGTTTACCCAATGCGCAGTGTAGGTGATATACCTGCCCTGACCATGCTTTGCAGACCAGGTATCAGTGGTCAGATAGACTCTTGCCCCAACACTGTGTGCCAGACATGCCATTACTTCCTTTTGCACAATCGAGTACAGGTTGGGGATTGCCTTTTGTGAAAAGAAATTTTGGCCGGGTGCCTTCCACTGCGGTGTCCCAATAGCTACAAATTTTTTGAACGCCTCAGACTCCACCAGCTTGTATGGTAAAAACTGGCAGGCTAATAGTACAGAAAAGCCAGCTGTCAGACGCCGGGCAAGGGGGTGACTTTCTGACATTGGCTTCTTATGCTCAAACATGTCCTTGACAGACACCTGACTGTGGGCAGATGAGCAGGCCTGACACACAGACGCTTGGAGACAACTAACTGCTATTCAATCTATAACAGTGAAAAAAGTTTTTTGTTTTTAAATGCAAGCTATTGGGACACCATATATGAGTGGCAAAGTACACTGGCAGAGGTCTGCAGAGCACACGCTGAAGGCCTGACACACCCGCTTTATGGACACTGACTGCTATTAGCTTACACTGAAAAACTTATTTTCTTTGTAAAAGCACGCTATAGAGATACCAGATATGAGTGGCAAAGTACACTGGCAGAGGTCTGCAGAGCACACGCTGAAGGCCTGACACCCAGACGCTTGCAGACAACTAACTGCTATTCAATCTATTACAGTGAAAAAAAAATGTTTTCTTTTTAAATGTCAAGCTTAAGCTATTGTGACACCAGATATGAGTGGTGGCACTGGGCAAATGGGCACGGTATCCTCTGAGCCTGACACAGAAGCTGGCAGGCAAGCAACTGCAATTACATTACACAAAAAAAAAGCAGACTGATGTTCTAGCCCTAGAAAGGGCTTTTTGGTGTGCTGTTCTTACAGCAGAGATCAGATGAGTCCTTCAGGACTGTAGTGGACACTGAATACCCTAGCTTAGCTATCAATTTCCCTATCTAATTAGCAGCAGCTACACTTTCCCTCCTCTCAATAAGCATGCAGCTTCAGAATGAATCTAAAATGGATGCTGGGAGGGAGGTGGAAGGGTGTGGAAGGGAGGTTTGCTGGAATGTGTCTGCTGACCGTGAGGCACAGGGTCAAAGTTTGCTTAATGATGACGAATAGGGGGCGGATCGAACCGCGCACCCCCCCCCTCTCCTTACCTGTCTCGGCAGCCTCCTGTCCTGGAGCGTTGGCTCTTCCTCTCTCCACTGCTGCTTCAGGCTTTGGGTGCAGTTGCCGGATCCGTCCAGCAGGTGGCGTCTGAAGCTCCAGTTGCCATGGGAACTGCGCTGTAGGTGATGAACTCCTTTTTTCATGCTGCTGTCTCTTCTATGGTGCCGCCAGCGGTTTCTGGGGTGCCGTCAGGTAAGTAATGTTTTCCTGCGCTGGCTGGGGCGCCTGCGCTATGCTGGTTCATGTTGGGTTTATTTAAAAAAAAAAAAATAGATAAATAAAAAAAAAAAAAAATTCTAAAACCTAAACAACAAAAAATAAAAAAATAAAAAAAAATATTCAAAGAGTAGCGGTCAGCCGCGCTCAGTGTAGTACTCTACTGGCGCGACGGTGCGTCCACCGGTGGGTGGGGGCAGTGCGCTTGGTCCTCAGCGCGGCAATTGGAGGGAAGTTGGGCCTCTTCCTCATTGGGGGCTGTGCCACCTCTCCCCTGTGCACTCTCGCAAGGTCCTTGGGGGGGATGCTCTTCCCTTGGGGCACTAGGGGGGGTAGGACTCGGGCGGCAATGATCTATAGTTCCGTTATGGGAAATTCCTAATACATTGGGAATTGGGTTTGGGGTTCACTATTTTGGAGAGCGTGGTTGGGGAGCGGGCTGTGCGGCGTGGCGCTGTTTTGTTACCAGGACACCACTTGGGCTGCATGTCATACTTATGGTGGCCTGGGTTGGTGGTGCTATGAAAAACATCTTCAGCGCCTTGCGGTTTTGCCCTCTGTAGCGTGGGATCAGATGGACTTAGGCCCCTGGCTCTCCATCGTAAGCCGCCCGGCGGCGCATAAAGGGGATTTGTCCTCCTTTCCTGGGGGGCGGCTCTGCCCCAGCGGCATGGCAGCAACGGCCAGGTTGTTGCAGGGAGTTGAACGTCAGCCTATGTAAGTGGGGTGGGTCATGCTGTTTTAAGCTCAAATGCTCCCATCGTGGTGGGGGCTCACTCTGCCTCCTGCTGTTTCAAGAGGGGTAAGTACGGGGAAAAAGTGGACATGGGGGCGCAGGGCAGCGACGCCAGTGCTCGTAAGTGCGATGTGCCCATGGCTCAACCGCTACTGGAATTGGCAGGCCGTGGGGCTCCTGCTGGAGGGGGTCACCCGAGGCTTCGGGATCCCTTTCTCGGAGCGCCCGGCTTCGGGGCGGTGTGGACCTTGAAGGAAAGGTTAAAAGATCTTCGTATGTATAGATTGGTGAAAGTCAAGACGGGGATATGATACAGTTTAAATACTTAAGGGGAATCAATACAGTAGGGAGGAGACTATGTTTAAAATAAGTAAAACTTCCGCAATAAGAATACATAATCTTAAATTAGAGGGGCGAAGGTTTCACAATAATACCCGGATGTATTACGTTAATGGAAGGTTAGTGGATGCGTGGACTAGCCTTCCTGCTGAAGTAGTAGAGGAGTCTAAGTGGGTGTGGGATATGCGTTAGGCTGTCCTACCTATAAGATAAGGCCAGGGACTAATGTCAGTGGTTAGGAAATTGGGCTGACAGGATGGGCCGAATGGTCCTATTCTGCCATCACAGTCTATGTTATGTTTCTAAGTCTGTGCTCGAATTCCCGCAGATGGTGCTGGATAAGCTCCTGCGGGAGGTAGCTTTGGGGTGGTTTGCGGGGTCAGTTGAGGCCCTGTCGCTCCCCAAGTTGCAGGTCCCCCTTGGGCCTGGTGCCCAAGTGGGAGGCAGGGGATTTTCGTCTGTTCATCGTTTGCCCTGCCCTCAAGGGGTATTGGTGAAAGATGTCGGGCGTCCTAGGCATCCTTCGATGCTGCGGTACGCATGGTCAGGGCAGTGGGCCCTGGGGCTTTGCTAACGAAAGCCGACGTCGGAGCCACGTTTCGCTTGTTGCCAGTTCATATGGATTGTCATCAACTCCTGGGTGGTGGGTTTGTGGTCGGTATTATGTGGATACGTGCTTCCCGATGGGTTGTTCGTTACCTGCTTTTAAGATGAGTGCGTCGGGCGCTTTCCTGTAGTGGGTGGTGCGGCAGGAGGCAAGGATTGGCTCGTTGCTGCGTTTCCTTGATGGCTTTTGTGTGTGGGTCTTCGCTGACTTGTTGACTCTTGCTCGACTCGGTGGAGCTTTGGGGTCCTCTTGGAGCACGATAAGACAGTGGGGCCCAGTGACGTGCCTTAGCTCCTTGGGTATCGAAATTGACTCTGTGGCCATGGAGTGCTGGCTGCCGCGGGTTGAGGTTGAGAGCGTGTGGCGATGGCCAGGGGTCTGGGGAGGATGCAGCTGTGCAAGCTGCAGTCCCTCTTAGGGAGGTTATCTTCCGCTGCCAGATCAGGCCCATGGGGAAATTGTCCCGCAGGCGCCTGGTGGCCGCTACTACCGGGACCGCAGTATTTTATCCGGCTCTGGAGGTCTGGGTTTTCTTCCTGACCGAGTATATTGAAAGGTCACCTTGGCAGGCGCCGGAGGTGTCCAGCTCGGACTTGCCCCTCTAAACGGACACGGCTGACTGGATGCTCTGTCTGGTTGGGGAAATTCTGGGCTGGCTCTGTCTGGTTGGGGCGATTCTGGGATCGCGCTGGTGTGCTGACATGGTTGGAGGCGTGGTCCGCCTCCGACTTGACCAGGAATTCTTGCCTTCCTGGAGCTTTTCCATTGCAGTGGCATTGGATTTGTGGGGTCAGGAGCTACAGGACCGTCGGGTCGTTATTCACTGTGCCAACCTCGGGGTTGTCCAGGTGATTAGCCAGCGCTCGCCCCACCCCCCTTTTCTCTTTTGGCACTTCCCCTGCTCCAGCGTCTGGTGCTCTTCATGTGTCGTGTAGGTCGGGTTCCTCTTGGGCCAAAGTACTCCAGGGTATGGGTGAAATGGCAGGCACGGGAGTCAGAGGTGGGTGTATTTGCGGGTTCGCCTGTTCGTTACAAGGTCTGTTGTGACTGCTGGAGCGTTTGGGTTTCGGCGGATATGTCGTCCTCCGGGGTGTCCTTGCGCGTGTCCAGTTTAGTTTTCTGGTTAAGTCCCAGGGTTGGGTGGCTGTCGCCACGGAGTTTCTGGTATGGCATGCGGTGTAGGGCCCGTGCAGGGGTCGGTTTTTGTGGATCCATAGAGGCCGGTTTTGGGGGCCCTATAGGCACAATTGTGCCAGGTGCTCCCAGAGGTATGCACCGTCATTTCTTCATTTCTTTGGGGCCATGAGGATTGGGGTATTAGTGGGTCCGAACTGGTCAGCAGGTAGGGGAGGATTCTGTTTGCGGATGTCCGGGATGGTCAGGACCTGGTGTCCTTCAAGACTCGTCCATACAAGACCGACATCCTTTGCAAGGGCAGGTGGGTCCCGCTGGCAGCGGTCCCAGGATTGAACGCCTGTCTGGTCTGGGCACTCAGGGAGTCCGCGGTACGGCCGTACCTGGCTGGCCCAATCGTGGTATACAAGGAGGGGAACTTCCTCTCCCATTTCAATTTGTTTGGCGGTCATTCTTTCCGCATTGGCACTTCGACGGAGGCCTCTCGCCTGGGTATGCTGAATTGGGATGTGCGGAGGATAGGAAGGTGGGACTCTAGGAGATTTGTTCCGGTGTGCGGGACGCTGTTTTGCTCCGTTGATTGTTTTTTCCTTCTCGGGGCGGATGATTGAGCACTCGACGAGGAACTATTGGCGTCAAGCATACATCTGGAGTGCGTTGGAGTGCTGCCGCAAAGGGTTTATCCATTGGGTTTCACGGTTCGTTATAGGGGTTTTGGGGGATGCCCATTTCATCAGGTTTTGAGAAGGAGGCGGCAGATTGGTTGCGGCCGGATGGGGTTCATTTGTCTGGGGTCGGGCTCAACCGTTTTAATCTGGCCATTCGAGAGACGGTGGAACAGGCCATGGTTGGTTTGTTTGGGGTCCCCCGCTGATTTTAGGCTTAAAACAGCGGGGTTGTGGCGGGGGTGTGTCCTTGCCAAATAAGGGATGGTTTGGTAGATTAGATGAAAAAGGGGGATAATGGCCGGGTCTCATCCTCCCCCTGTCTCTTATGGTGAACCTGGAGGAGGTACCAGGTTGGACGTGTCCCCACTGGGTTGTAAGTCGACCAGTGGGGAGCATTATGGTTGGGCCCCACCGAGTGGGTGGGGAGCCCTGAAAAGGAAGATGTTTTTATTATGCCGAGGGGGGGAGGTGAGAGCCTTGGGGAAGTTAGATTGGCAAGGACGGTTTCTTTGGTTACTGTATGCCCTCACAGCTGCTTATCGGGCCAACCTTGTTATCAATTTAAGAGGTATGAGGGGATAAAATTTAGAATAGTATTTATAGTTTTACATGGTTTGTTTTTCTATTTGAAATTGAAATCTGGTTGCAGGGGCAAGTCCCGTGGTTGGAGTTTAGTTTAGGGGCTCAAGATCTTTAGATCTTTAGATATATATACACACACACACGTTTTATAATTCCCCCCCCCCCCCTAAATATGAATGCTGGAGACGCCACTGTGCCCAACCTCATTTCCTAGCAGAACCAAAGCTCAACCTTTTTCGTGACGGAGGCCGTACTGCATCGAATATAGAAAATCTCTATTTTATTTCAGTTCTTGTGTTTGCGATATATTTAAGATTTATTATCAAATTAAAAAATTTAGATTTTAGTGAGATTCTCTACAGTTTCTTGGACTGAAAATGTAAATTACTTGATATTTACCACATGAGAATTATAATATTCTCTGTAAATTGAATAAAATTAGCACAAGAAACAGTCACTCCAAGATCTAGTTTATAAAACAATAAAAAGAAACGGCTGTTTATTGGACAACAAAATCTGTTAATATGGGCGACGCCAAAACATAATACAATGGGTTGGGGGTAATTTGAATTCAATGAGTCACACAGTTTCAATTCAGCCTAATATTCTAAATTAACCAGCTAACTCAGTTGTAATGCAAATACATCTGGAAAAATAAAGTGCATTACATTTCATATCACACCCAACCCTTTAATCAGTGAAGTTGCAGATAAGAATTATTGAATATTCAAATAGTTACTATTATATTCTAAAAATACATCTGCATTAGTTATTTGTCACTTCTAAAGACAGATTTGTGTTTTCAGTAATCACTATAACGAGCATTGCGAACCCCACTTTTAATATACACTATATTTATATACAGGCGGTCCTAGCCTGCCCTGGTAAAGGGACTGAATGGGAAATGCGAGTTTCCCCAACTGGTTAGTATCTTGTTAGATAATTACAGGTGTGACAAAATGCCGCCCCCGGTCAAGATGCCGTCTGGAGCCATGGCCCCACTGGACCCTGTGGACCAGCCGACTCTGTTCACACACATACTCATATACTCATACTGAATAAATACATCCCTTTTACATTGAATACATAATTTATAGCTGTGATAAATTATGTTTTTAATATCTTTGGTGGTAATTGGTCACATGGTCACTCATACACTGTTACTAAAGTATACCCTCAATGTCACTTACACACACACACACACACACACACACACACATACACTCTGTATATAGATTAAAACTGTGGGAATCAAACAGAATCTTCATAATAAAATGTATCTTTAATCACCTCCTAAAGTATTATTTCCAAATTATGTTTTAGGTGAATATTTGCTCAAATGGAAGAAAAAATGAAAAAAACAAAAAAAAGGAGTTATCAACTAATTGTAAGTTATGCAGCATGAATGCACACCCTCCATAATAATTGTGTGAGTCATTATGAGAAGTCATACTCACCCACCCCACCCAACAGCCCCATCCTGATAATCGATGGAATATACACACTATAGGGTTCATGCAAGATAGATTAGGAGCTTCAAAAATGAATATTACTTTGGGTAAAAAAAAATACCAATATGTGAAGAAGTATTGGATAGTTTTAAGTCAACAACACTATATATGAGATTTATAGCAGGTTACAGCTGGTAGAATAGTATGGTTTTATATTTAGGCAGGTTATAGAATAAAAGGTTATTTTAAAGCCAGTTGGTTGTCTTTACCACTTAGTTGAACAAATATAAAGTTAAATATATATTTAAAAATATAACACCAATAATTAACAGAAAAATAAGTTTGGTGGAATAACAAAAAAATAGCATATTTTTGATGCCAACTTGGTGACTTTTGATTAAAAAGGAAAGCTTTGTTTAGTGATTTACACAATATATTGCAATTTTAAGGACAATCAAAATTTGAGGTCAGGTTAAATTTAGATAGTGAGAAACTATAGACCAATTTCTAATCAAAAAATCTAATAGCAAAAACAGAATAATATTGCAGTACTCCAGTTTAATAAATAATGCATCGTTTAACCTCCACAGTGATCATGTGCAACTTTTGCCCATAAAAAAATGGATTGATGAATGAGGTCTCAGAAAGATAGAGGTGCTGGATTTTCTAAGTTAAAACCTATGTTTTAAGCTCGCTACACACACTCTTGATAAATAAATAATATTTTTTTTACATTGAAAATTAAGATTTTCCCACTCCTAGACTATTTCATTTAAGTTTCCCTCCACAAGGTTTCTGCTATGTTTACATTACACATTTCTTCTTAAAAAGTAATTATAATGCGAATAGGACAGATACTGCAGTGTCTGTTTCTAATTAACATATTACATATAATCACTTTTCTCCACCCACTGCTTGAACACTGACCAATAGAAATCTTCACACCTATTAACATGACAAAGGCTATTGGTGGGATACTCAATTTGCATTTAATTAAGGGAGGGGTTTATGGTTTAGTCAGGGCAGTTCTCCTATAAAAGACCACTAGCAGGCTTACAGCCTTCAGAATTTGACTTCATGGTAGTTTAGCAGGAACCTCTTGAAGACATTGGACTCCAGGAGAAAATTTCCATGTGTTGAACTTGTGAAAGAGATCATGTTTGCCATATTCCAAAGTGATATCTCAACCCAAAGTTGTTTGTAAGATTTTAAAGGTAAGATCTACACTAACTTATAAACTGATACATGTCTGAATGGAGTGTGATATGTAGATAAATTGCAAAGAGTAGGTTAAAATAGTAGAGATGGAAACGGTCTTCAGCTCCTCTAGATTGAAATTTGGTAATTTTCTATACAACAAAACTTGTTTAAAGAAACTAAAACCCTCTATGTTAGTATTTGGATAAACAATTAGATGTTCAGGGAATAAAATGTACATGATTGTTATTCCTGTTGGATGAATAACATTTGGTTCTCCGTATATGTTGGACTAAATGTCACGTAAGTCTCAGCCAACCTATAACGTGATTGAAAGTTGTATTACACAGTAGGTGGAGAGAAATGTTTTAATGTGTAGCTTGGTTTGTAAAACTGGTTCTGTCCTTTAATTCATAGCATATAATTCATTTGGGGTTAGTCAGGACACTCTGGATCTGGAATATTAACAGGTGATTTCTGAACGTTGGTTCAAAATTTGATTTGGTTAAAAGAACAATTCAATCTATTAAATACTGTTTATTGAATTATACATTAAATATACAATTTGCATTTATTATTTAAAAAAAATCTATATAAAGTGCAACCTACTTTTACATTTAATGTCTTGATTACATTTTACACCTGCCATCTGTTATACAGTCACTCTAGTCGTATTCAAATATTTCTCAGGGCTATTAACACACCCTATCAATGCATTTTGCTGTCTTTGTACCACTTTCTGGAGGCAGATCTCTCCATGGATCCACTCTGAAGAACTGATCTATTCCTCTTCCAAAAACTACTAGAGATACACTGTACCATGCTTTCATTATTTCTTTTGTGTTTGCGAAGTTCAACTAATCTTTGGCAGGAGAAAAGGAGTGGGAGAGAATTGTTCTACATGGAATGGGCTGAATTGTCTTGTAGTTTAGGTTTCCACACGTCATAGCTTTAGATTGCAATGTTTTAAAAAGATTACACATCTGTATTCTGATTCAGAACAACAAAACTACAATGAAGATTTATCTTTTCTTATAAAAGATTATAAAACAAGCAGTTTTTAAAACTAATATTTTGCACCCTCAGGTCTACGCTTCAGATCTGAGTAAAGAACCTGCCTTCCAGCTCATTGCAATGGAAAATACATCTGAAAACCAAGAGATCCAGATGATTCCAGAGCAGTACCAGGTTCTTGAAAAGCTTGGAGAAGGAAGCTTTGGTCAAGTTTTCCTGGCTCATGACAAGCTATCAGGTACATAGACAGTTTGATTAACCCCAAAGCCTTTGTTGGCACACGTGTGTTAATCTAATAACATACAGTATCTAGAATAGTTAATGGCTATAATAACATGTACTTTAAGCAGAAATGTCACTTTTTGCAAAACCTAGTGGCAAACTAAAAGTTAGTTTTTGTTTTTTTTTATTTGTTTTCTTTTGTCTTTTTATTTACATTGTTTATCTTGCTGTACTGGCACAGCCAAAACAATAGGCAAATTAAATTAATTTCAAGTGTTGCATGCACCCACACAGGACTCGGAAAGAAATATTGGAGCACTTAAAGAGAACTGTCTTAATAGTATTACATTTAACATCCTCATGTCACTCCCGACTCATTAATGTTACTATAGTTGATTGTTTTTCTGAAAATGGTTTTAACAATTGTCTTGATCATGTTTACAAGGTCGATCAGTGGCGCTAAAACTGATGAAGAAAGAGAGAACCCACCAAGATGACTTTGTCAAGGAATTCAAGGTTGCGGTCTATCTGTCTCATCACAGGGGTATCATTACAACCTACCCCTACTTCTTTGATACCCTGAATCACTACGTCTACGTCCAGGAGGTGGCAACAGCAGGGACCCTCGAATCCATTATTGTTGAGAAGGTAAGGAGCATAAGCTGTATAATTGCTCCTCATTAGTCTCAGTGGTATTTTACAGCAGATTAGTAACAATGAATGGTCTTGTTAGAATATCTATGCTACTTTAGGCATGGGCAACTTGATACCCTATACCTTATATATGTACTATAACAATAACTGGCATAGGATATTTGCTGTAATTGTATATCATCAAGAACAGGAGGGCCACTGGTTACCAACATGTGTCCTAGCTGCATCTTAGTTTGGTTAAATAATTATCAATGTTAAAGTTGAATTCATTGAAAAAGTTGAAATCTTTGATTGAAAAGTTTTAATAAACACAGCCATCTCCATAAAACATATAAAAAGTGCTTAATTACATTTACTGTCAACACTTGCCTACAATTGAAATAGCTAAAATTAATATTCTATTTTCAGCAGCATATATATTTTAGAACTTTATGTATGGCATACATTGATAATTCAACATTGTATGTGTAAATCACTGCTTACAACACAATAACTAATATTTGAGGCATACTTTTGCTAGAGGAGAGTTATCAGCTGACTTATTAAAATAATGATTTTGAGAATGATATTGGTAAAAGATTTTTATTTTTGGCTCTACTGAATATTTTACTTAATATACTGAATTTTTTTTTTTCTAATATTTTAGGTTGGGTTACCAGAATACATTGTGAAGCGTTGTGCTGCTCAGATTTCCGAAGCATTGTTTTTCATTCATAATCAAGGGTTGGTGCATAGAGACCTGAAACCAGACAACATCTTGCTTATGGATAAAGAATGCCACGAAATTAAGATCGGAGATTTTGGTCTAACAGAACGTTTTGGTAGATTCATCCCATCGATGTCTCATATAATACCATACATGGCACCTGAGCTTTCTATTCTGGAACCTAACCAATATCTACACTTGAGTCCAAGTATTGATGTCTGGGCATTTGGAGTCACTCTGTTTGTAGCTCTCACTGGCTGCTTTCCATGGCTGGAAGCTGTAAACAAAGACCATAAATTCCAGATATTTGCAAGCTGGAAAACATATGGAGAGTTAGACGCTCCCCCAGTTTCCTGGCAGAGTTTTACCAGGGAAGCATTGGTTATGTTTTCCAGTTTACTTTCACTGGATCCTTCCGTTAGAATGTCTGGTGGCATTGTTTACAATTACCTGCATGTACCATGGAGATACAAAGAGCTGAATATTAATAGGTGAGAGGTTTAAGCTCTTTGTCAGCCAAGGACAGGAAGCAATAGCAATGACAGAGCTTACAGATGTCATGACACTTGTATATGGATATCAAGTGTAGTAAAAGGGCCTCATGTCTTCGAGGATGCCGTGTACATGTACAGTGAACGTGAAGGTAGGTTTGTATTTAATTATTTGTTTATTTATAAAATATTTTACCAGAAATAATACATTGAGATTTCCCTCATTTTAATGTATGTCCTGGGCCCACTAACCCTACATCGTTACAACAGGGTACAATAGAATATTCAAAATAATATTAATATATATAGGAGTAATCACATTACCCATCATTTCATAAATATTTATATAAACATTTTTTTCTACAATCTGTCCAATAATTTAACATATACCTCCCCCCCTCCTTTTATCTTTATTAGGGGATAGGTGGGGTGGTATAAAATTTAACATAATTGGATATACCCATTAAGGAAGATTTTAAAGAAATTAATTCCCATATAAAAGAATGCATCCATAAATAAACTGGTTTATTTATGTATCTTGTGCATAGACTTGGATAGAGTTCTAGTATGTGTGAATTCTGCTTTATACTAGAATTTTCATATATTTTATCTTGTTTTAATTTTTCCTTAATAAAGTTAATTAAGATTTGATAAAAGTTTATTAGTTACAAGCACTTTAATCATATCCACTCTTCCCCTTTTTTCTACATGCCCACTGAATGACATGAACAAAGGACTATTCACAGCCAATCGGGCAGTGAGTGACGTGGAACGCATACATCATCGCTTCCATGACATAATTACGTGAACGGGTGTGGACTTACAAGCACATGGGCTTGGGTACCCAGAACAAAGTGGGATCACATCGAAAAGGGCGGAACCCTGAACCAAATAGGAGTAAATCTATATCAGCTGAATAGAAAATAGGAGCCATAGAAAGCATTGAGAGGTTTATCTGAGACTTGAGGGTCTTGACATCTTGCCAGGTTATTATTCTGATAAGGGAATCTTTTAGGCAAACCAATAAGTTTGAATGACTATCTGTTCCTGACCAAATTAGAGATGTTTAAATTGCGTATACGCAGAAGTAAATTCACACTGACACACGGAGTTCAGGTTAAAAGAACTTCGAGGAAATTTATAGGCATCTGTTAAAAAGCGGGCTCGCAGGCCCTTTTAAAGGCAAAATTACATCATTGTAAGAAATCAAGATAGAAGCAAGAAAACATTGTCAATTGGCTCAACTGCAAAGTGGTTAGTCAAATGCCCTCCTTGTTGGGTGTTACATCTTTATGTCATAGCTGACGTCATGACGAGCTCCTACAGGTTTCGGCTCCATTTTGCTAAACACGAGGGAGCTTACAGCTTACTCGATGGGAGGGGGGCTTTGGCAGTTGTCCATAATGAGCAACTGGCACGTTAGTCGTCAAGGTTAGCATCCTCAAGGCCTTTTTTTAGCAATTATACATTCTATCAAGACTATCTGCTACAGTGTTTCATTTAATCAGAAGATTCTAGCATTTCCTGCTGACATGCTATTTCTACGAACAAAGCAATCTTGTAAGGTTTAAACTATGAGGCCTGAGAACTGAATATGAGAGTATAGTATTAAAGGGGCCCAGTAAGGGTTATAGTTTATAAGGGGCCTAATAATGGTTATAGGTTTATAAGGGGCCTAATAATTCTACAACAATTCCAGCTGGGTACCTGTTGACTGGTAGGGCATATGTATTGATGGCTTGGATCTTGTTCTTGCCATTTAGCTGGGACTTCAGGACCTCTCAGACTCTCTGGAGGTACTCTGATGTTCTCCTTGCCTCTTCCTCATGGTTGTCATGTTCTTGTGGTACCCCCAGGTACTTGTAGATATTCTCCACGTCTCCTATTCAGCCTTCTGGTACTTGAAATCCTTCTGTTCTGATTATCTTCACTTTTCTTCGCTGTCACACTGCTGATCTGGGGAGACCTCGTGCACGGTCAGCATGACAGCATATCCGCACTCGATCAGCGTGGACACACTAAAGCTAAACTTACCTCTTGCCAGGTCTCCCTCCAGTCTCCATGGTAGATCGGGTGGAAATCATGCTGGCATTCTCAAAACCGCTGGTCGCTTCCAAGGGCCTCAAATGAAATTAAAGGAACAGCCTCCATTTTTTACGCTAGTGACACGGACGTGCGTGCATCATCACATCATCGGTGTTGTGATGAACTGCCTGCCACCCCGACCGGGTGGGTCCATCAATTAAAGCTTCCTAGCTGACGCTGAGGACCATAAGCACAACGCCGGGCACCGTAGCCCCCTAGCCGCCGTATCTTGGCTGGGGGTCTCGCCGTCCCTTCCCACCCTGGATCCTGCTCTCAGTGGGAAGGGAGTATAGCTGATAACCCAATTATCTCCAGGCAGGAAAAAAAAACACATTTCTACAAATTCCCAAAAGTACCCCAAAACACATAATATCCCCACAAATGTCACATCCCCTGATAGCCCTGATCTGGCTGACCAACATCCAAAAATCACTCAGATCAATTCAGGGGTTCAGGAATACCCTGGAAGTCACAGGTCTACTTTGGGGATTCGAAGTAAAGTTCTAAATACCGAACAGAGCCGTTTGTGAGTACAGTCAGTGTATTTCGTTTGTTTGGGAGTTTCTTCTTACCGAATGTCGTTCGACTCCCGTTCGAATAGCCTAACATCCCCGGAAGGTAAGCATTCAGCGACGTTCGTGCGGTTGAGTGTCCAATTTGAGTTCCATGCACTCGATGACCAAACACCACTCATTGTTGTCACGCCTTATGATGGCCGCCACCATACCATGGGTCTTCCCAGGACCAATCTATGATGTCTCTCCAGTTGTAGGGCTATAGGTCTGGATCTGCCACCCAGCTCTCTTGCTCTGCCTGCAGGGTAAATTTGGGCCGACTTGAGCTGAGCAGGTGCTGGTACTCCTGCTCCAGATCCCATTCTAGGGTGGCCAGATGGATCAGGTCTGGCCCTAGGTCACCAGCTCTAGGGAGATTCAGTATAGCCTCCCTGTGGTTATGTATGACCCAAAAACGTGATACTGTAGCACTAGTGATGTCCCGAACGGTTCGCTGGCGAATAGTTCCTGGCAAACATAGCATGTTCGCGTTCTCCACCGTGGGCGAACATATGCGATGTTCGGTCCGCCCCCTATTCGTCATCATTGAGTAAACTTTGACCCTGTACCTCACAGTTAGCAGACACATTCCAGCCAATCAGCAGCACACCCTCCCACCTACTGGACAGCATCCATTTTAGATTAATTCGGAAGCTGCAACCATTTTATTTTATTTTTTCAATTTTTTTTTTTTTTAGTGCATATAAATGTTACTGCAGATACTCCCCCCAGGCACCATGTGTTACTGCAGATACTCCCTCCAGACATTCTGTGTTACTGCAGATACTCCCTCCAGACACACTGTGTTTCTGCAGATACTCCCTCCAGACACCCTGTGTTACTGTAGATACTCCCCCCAGACACTCTGTGTTACTGCAGATACTCCCCCCAGCCAGAAGAGGACTCAGCCGAGGAGGTTATGGAAGAGGATGGAGTAGGAGGAGTAGAGGTGGCAGCAGGCCTGCCTGCAAGTCGTGGCGGTGTCACCAACTCCTCTGCAGAGCCACGCATTCCATGCTTGGCAGCCGTCAGCAGGTTTACCCAATGCGCAGTGTAGGTGATATACCTGCCCTGACCATGCTTTGCAGACCAGGTATCAGTGGTCAGATAGACTCTTGCCCCAACACTGTGTGCCAGACATGCCATTACTTCCTTTTGCACAATCGAGTACAGGTTGGGGATTGCCTTTTGTGAAAAGAAATTTTGGCCGGGTGCCTTCCACTGCGGTGTCCCAATAGCTACAAATTTTTTGAACGCCTCAGACTCCACCAGCTTGTATGGTAAAAACTGGCAGGCTAATAGTACAGAAAAGCCAGCTGTCAGACGCCGGGCAAGGGGGTGACTTTCTGACATTGGCTTCTTATGCTCAAACATGTCCTTGACAGACACCTGACTGTGGGCAGATGAGCAGGCCTGACACACAGACGCTTGGAGACAACTAACTGCTATTCAATCTATAACAGTGAAAAAAGTTTTTTGTTTTTAAATGCAAGCTATTGGGACACCATATATGAGTGGCAAAGTACACTGGCAGAGGTCTGCAGAGCACACGCTGAAGGCCTGACACACCCGCTTTATGGACACTGACTGCTATTAGCTTACACTGAAAAACTTATTTTCTTTGTAAAAGCACGCTATAGAGATACCAGATATGAGTGGCAAAGTACACTGGCAGAGGTCTGCAGAGCACACGCTGAAGGCCTGACACCCAGACGCTTGCAGACAACTAACTGCTATTCAATCTATTACAGTGAAAAAAAAATGTTTTCTTTTTAAATGTCAAGCTTAAGCTATTGTGACACCAGATATGAGTGGTGGCACTGGGCAAATGGGCACGGTATCCTCTGAGCCTGACACAGAAGCTGGCAGGCAAGCAACTGCAATTACATTACACAAAAAAAAGCAGACTGATGTTCTAGCCCTAGAAAGGGCTTTTTGGTGTGCTGTTCTTACAGCAGAGATCAGATGAGTCCTTCAGGACTGTAGTGGACACTGAATACCCTAGCTTAGCTATCAATTTCCCTATCTAATTAGCAGCAGCTACACTTTCCCTCCTCTCAATAAGCATGCAGCTTCAGAATGAATCTAAAATGGATGCTGGGAGGGAGGTGGAAGGGTGTGGAAGGGAGGTTTGCTGGAATGTGTCTGCTGACCGTGAGGCACAGGGTCAAAGTTTGCTTAATGATGACGAATAGGGGGCGGATCGAACCGCGCACCCCCCCCCTCTCCTTACCTGTCTCGGCAGCCTCCTGTCCTGGAGCGTTGGCTCTTCCTCTCTCCACTGCTGCTTCAGGCTTTGGGTGCAGTTGCCGGATCCGTCCAGCAGGTGGCGTCTGAAGCTCCAGTTGCCATGGGAACTGCGCTGTAGGTGATGAACTCCTTTTTTCATGCTGCTGTCTCTTCTATGGTGCCGCCAGCGGTTTCTGGGGTGCCGTCAGGTAAGTAATGTTTTCCTGCGCTGGCTGGGGCGCCTGCGCTATGCTGGTTCATGTTGGGTTTATTTAAAAAAAAAAAAATAGATAAATAAAAAAAAAAAAAATTCTAAAACCTAAACAACAAAAAATAAAAAAATAAAAAAAAATATTCAAAGAGTAGCGGTCAGCCGCGCTCAGTGTAGTACTCTACTGGCGCGACGGTGCGTCCACCGGTGGGTGGGGGCAGTGCGCTTGGTCCTCAGCGCGGCAATTGGAGGGAAGTTGGGCCTCTTCCTCATTGGGGGCTGTGCCACCTCTCCCCTGTGCACTCTCGCAAGGTCCTTGGGGGGGATGCTCTTCCCTTGGGGCACTAGGGGGGGTAGGACTCGGGCGGCAATGATCTATAGTTCCGTTATGGGAAATTCCTAATACATTGGGAATTGGGTTTGGGGTTCACTATTTTGGAGAGCCTGGTTGGGGAGCGGGCTGTGCGGCGTGGCGCTGTTTTGTTACCAGGACACCACTTGGGCTGCATGTCATACTTATGGTGGCCTGGGTTGGTGGTGCTATGAAAAACATCTTCAGCGCCTTGCGGTTTTGCCCTCTGTAGCGTGGGATCAGATGGACTTAGGCCCCTGGCTCTCCATCGTAAGCCGCCCGGCAGCGCATAAAGGGGATTTGTCCTCCTTTCCTGGGGGGCGGCTCTGCCCCAGCGGCATGGCAGCAACGGCCAGGTTGTTGCAGGGAGTTGAACGTCAGCCTATGTAAGTGGGGTGGGTCATGCTGTTTTAAGCTCAAATGCTCCCATCGTGGTGGGGGCTCACTCTGCCTCCTGCTGTTTCAAGAGGGGTAAGTACGGGGAAAAAGTGGACATGGGGGCGCAGGGCAGCGACGCCAGTGCTCGTAAGTGCGATGTGCCCATGGCTCAACCGCTACTGGAATTGGCAGGCCGTGGGGCTCCTGCTGGAGGGGGTCACCCGAGGCTTCGGGATCCCTTTCTCGGAGCGCCCGGCTTCGGGGCGGTGTGGACCTTGAAGGAAAGGTTAAAAGATCTTCGTATGTATAGATTGGTGAAAGTCAAGACGGGGATATGATACAGTTTAAATACTTAAGGGGAATCAATACAGTAGGGAGGAGACTATGTTTAAAATAAGTAAAACTTCCGCAATAAGAATACATAATCTTAAATTAGAGGGGCGAAGGTTTCACAATAATACCCGGATGTATTACGTTAATGGAAGGTTAGTGGATGCGTGGACTAGCCTTCCTGCTGAAGTAGTAGAGGAGTCTAAGTGGGTGTGGGATATGCGTTAGGCTGTCCTACCTATAAGATAAGGCCAGGGACTAATGTCAGTGGTTAGGAAATTGGGCTGACAGGATGGGCCGAATGGTCCTATTCTGCCATCACAGTCTATGTTATGTTTCTAAGTCTGTGCTCGAATTCCCGCAGATGGTGCTGGATAAGCTCCTGCGGGAGGTAGCTTTGGGGTGGTTTGCGGGGTCAGTTGAGGCCCTGTCGCTCCCCAAGTTGCAGGTCCCCCTTGGGCCTGGTGCCCAAGTGGGAGGCAAGGGATTTTCGTCTGTTCATCGTTTGCCCTGCCCTCAAGGGGTATTGGTGAAAGATGTCGGGCGTCCTAGGCATCCTTCGATGCTGCGGTACGCATGGTCAGGGCAGTGGGCCCTGGGGCTTTGCTAACGAAAGCCGACGTCGGAGCCACGTTTCGCTTGTTGCCAGTTCATATGGATTGTCATCAACTCCTGGGTGGTGGGTTTGTGGTCGGTATTATGTGGATACGTGCTTCCCGATGGGTTGTTCGTTACCTGCTTTTAAGATGAGTGCGTCGGGCGCTTTCCTGTAGTGGGTGGTGCGGCAGGAGGCAAGGATTGGCTCGTTGCTGCGTTTCCTTGATGGCTTTTGTGTGTGGGTCTTCGCTGACTTGTTGACTCTTGCTCGACTCGGTGGAGCTTTGGGGTCCTCTTGGAGCACGATAAGACAGTGGGGCCCAGTGACGTGCCTTAGCTCCTTGGGTATCGAAATTGACTCTGTGGCCATGGAGTGCTGGCTGCCGCGGGTTGAGGTTGAGAGCGTGTGGCGATGGCCAGGGGTCTGGGGAGGATGCAGCTGTGCAAGCTGCAGTCCCTCTTAGGGAGGTTATCTTCCGCTGCCAGATCAGGCCCATGGGGAAATTGTCCCGCAGGCGCCTGGTGGCCGCTACTACCGGGACCGCAGTATTTTATCCGGCTCTGGAGGTCTGGGTTTTCTTCCTGACCGAGTATATTGAAAGGTCACCTTGGCAGGCGCCGGAGGTGTCCAGCTCGGACTTGCCCCTCTAAACGGACACGGCTGACTGGATGCTCTGTCTGGTTGGGGAAATTCTGGGCTGGCTCTGTCTGGCTCTGTCTGGTTGGGGCGATTCTGGGATCGCGCTGGTGTGCTGACATGGTTGGAGGCGTGGTCCGCCTCCGACTTGACCAGGAATTCTTGCCTTCCTGGAGCTTTTCCATTGCAGTGGCATTGGATTTGTGGGGTCAGGAGCTACAGGACCGTCGGGTCGTTATTCACTGTGCCAACCTCGGGGTTGTCCAGGTGATTAGCCAGCGCTCGCCCCACCCCCCTTTTCTCTTTTGGCACTTCCCCTGCTCCAGCGTCTGGTGCTCTTCATGTGTCGTGTAGGTCGGGTTCCTCTTGGGCCAAAGTACTCCAGGGTATGGGTGAAATGGCAGGCACGGGAGTCAGAGGTGGGTGTATTTGCGGGTTCGCCTGTTCGTTACAAGGTCTGTTGTGACTGCTGGAGCGTTTGGGTTTCGGCGGATATGTCGTCCTCCGGGGTGTCCTTGCGCGTGTCCAGTTTAGTTTTCTGGTTAAGTCCCAGGGTTGGGTGGCTGTCGCCACGGAGTTTCTGGTATGGCATGCGGTGTAGGGCCCGTGCAGGGGTCGGTTTTTGTGGATCCATAGAGGCCGGTTTTGGGGGCCCTATAGGCACAATTGTGCCAGGTGCTCCCAGAGGTATGCACCGTCATTTCTTCATTTCTTTGGGGCCATGAGGATTGGGGTATTAGTGGGTCCGAACTGGTCAGCAGGTAGGGGAGGATTCTGTTTGCGGATGTCCGGGATGGTCAGGACCTGGTGTCCTTCAAGACTCGTCCATACAAGACCGACATCCTTTGCAAGGGCAGGTGGGTCCCGCTGGCAGCGGTCCCAGGATTGAACGCCTGTCTGGTCTGGGCACTCAGGGAGTCCGCGGTACGGCCGTACCTGGCTGGCCCAATCGTGGTATACAAGGAGGGGAACTTCCTCTCCCATTTCAATTTGTTTGGCGGTCATTCTTTCCGCATTGGCACTTCGACGGAGGCCTCTCGCCTGGGTATGCTGAATTGGGATGTGCGGAGGATAGGAAGGTGGGACTCTAGGAGATTTGTTCCGGTGTGCGGGACGCTGTTTTGCTCCGTTGATTGTTTTTTCCTTCTCGGGGCGGATGATTGAGCACTCGACGAGGAACTATTGGCGTCAAGCATACATCTGGAGTGCGCTGGAGTGCTGCCGCAAAGGGTTTATCCATTGGGTTTCACGGTTCGTTATAGGGGTTTTGGGGGATGCCCATTTCATCAGGTTTTGAGAAGGAGGCGGCAGATTGGTTGCGGCCGGATGGGGTTCATTTGTCTGGGGTCGGGCTCAACCGTTTTAATCTGGCCATTCGAGAGACGGTGGAACAGGCCATGGTTGGTTTGTTTGGGGTCCCCCGCTGATTTTAGGCTTAAAACAGCGGGGTTGTGGCGGGGGTGTGTCCTTGCCAAATAAGGGATGGTTTGGTAGATTAGATGAAAAAGGGGGATAATGGCCGGGTCTCATCCTCCCCCTGTCTCTTATGGTGAACCTGGAGGAGGTACCAGGTTGGACGTGTCCCCACTGGGTTGTAAGTCGACCAGTGGGGAGCATTATGGTTGGGCCCCACCGAGTGGGTGGGGAGCCCTGAAAAGGAAGATGTTTTTATTATGCCGAGGGGGGGAGGTGAGAGCCTTGGGGAAGTTAGATTGGCAAGGACGGTTTCTTTGGTTACTGTATGCCCTCACAGCTGCTTATCGGGCCAACCTTGTTATCAATTTAAGAGGTATGAGGGGATAAAATTTAGAATAGTATTTATAGTTTTACATGGTTTGTTTTTCTATTTGAAATTGAAATCTGGTTGCAGGGGCAAGTCCCGTGGTTGGAGTTTAGTTTAGGGGCTCAAGATCTTTAGATCTTTAGATATATATACACACACACACGTTTTATAATTCCCCCCCCCCTAAATATGAATGCTGGAGACGCCACTGTGCCCAACCTCATTTCCTAGCAGAACCAAAGCTCAACCTTTTTCGTGACGGAGGCCGTACTGCATCGAATATAGAAAATCTCTATTTTATTTCAGTTCTTGTGTTTGCGATATATTTAAGATTTATTATCAAATTAAAAAATTTAGATTTTAGTGAGATTCTCTACAGTTTCTTGGACTGAAAATGTAAATTACTTGATATTTACCACATGAGAATTATAATATTCTCTGTAAATTGAATAAAATTAGCACAAGAAACAGTCACTCCAAGATCTAGTTTATAAAACAATAAAAAGAAACGGCTGTTTATTGGACAACAAAATCTGTTAATATGGGCGACGCCAAAACATAATACAATGGGTTGGGGGTAATTTGAATTCAATGAGTCACACAGTTTCAATTCAGCCTAATATTCTAAATTAACCAGCTAACTCAGTTGTAATGCAAATACATCTGGAAAAATAAAGTGCATTACATTTCATATCACACCCAACCCTTTAATCAGTGAAGTTGCAGATAAGAATTATTGAATATTCAAATAGTTACTATTATATTCTAAAAATACATCTGCATTAGTTATTTGTCACTTCTAAAGACAGATTTGTGTTTTCAGTAATCACTATAACGAGCATTGCGAACCCCACTTTTAATATACACTATATTTATATACAGGCGGTCCTAGCCTGCCCTGGTAAAGGGACTGAATGGGAAATGCGAGTTTCCCCAACTGGTTAGTATCTTGTTAGATAATTACAGGTGTGACAAAATGCCGCCCCCGGTCAAGATGCCGTCTGGAGCCATGGCCCCACTGGACCCTGTGGACCAGCCGACTCTGTTCACACACATACTCATATACTCATACTGAATAAATACATCCCTTTTACATTGAATACATAATTTATAGCTGTGATAAATTATGTTTTTAATATCTTTGGTGGTAATTGGTCACATGGTCACTCATACACTGTTACTAAAGTATACCCTCAATGTCACTTACACACACACACACACACACACACACACACACACATACACTCTGTATATAGATTAAAACTGTGGGAATCAAACAGAATCTTCATAATAAAATGTATCTTTAATCACCTCCTAAAGTATTATTTCCAAATTATGTTTTAGGTGAATATTTGCTCAAATGGAAGAAAAAATGAAAAAAACAAAAAAAAGGAGTTATCAACTAATTGTAAGTTATGCAGCATGAATGCACACCCTCCATAATAATTGTGTGAGTCATTATGAGAAGTCATACTCACCCACCCCACCCAACAGCCCCATCCTGATAATCGATGGAATATACACACTATAGGGTTCATGCAAGATAGATTAGGAGCTTCAAAAATGAATATTACTTTGGGTAAAAAAAAAATACCAATATGTGAAGAAGTATTGGATAGTTTTAAGTCAACAACACTATATATGAGATTTATAGCAGGTTACAGCTGGTAGAATAGTATGGTTTTATATTTAGGCAGGTTATAGAATAAAAGGTTATTTTAAAGCCAGTTGGTTGTCTTTACCACTTAGTTGAACAAATATAAAGTTAAATATATATTTAAAAATATAACACCAATAATTAACAGAAAAATAAGTTTGGTGGAATAACAAAAAAATAGCATATTTTTGATGCCAACTTGGTGACTTTTGATTAAAAAGGAAAGGTTTGTTTAGTGATTTACACAATATATTGCAATTTTAAGGACAATCAAAATTTGAGGTCAGGTTAAATTTAGATAGTGAGAAACTATAGACCAATTTCTAATCAAAAAATCTAATAGCAAAAACAGAATAATATTGCAGTACTCCAGTTTAATAAATAATGCATCGTTTAACCTCCACAGTGATCATGTGCAACTTTTGCCCATAAAAAAATGGATTGATGAATGAGGTCTCAGAAAGATAGAGGTGCTGGATTTTCTAAGTTAAAACCTATGTTTTAAGCTCGCTACACACACTCTTGATAAATAAATAATATTTTTTTTACATTGAAAATTAAGATTTTCCCACTCCTAGACTATTTCATTTAAGTTTCCCTCCACAAGGTTTCTGCTATGTTTACATTACACATTTCTTCTTAAAAAGTAATTATAATGCGAATAGGACAGATACTGCAGTGTCTGTTTCTAATTAACATATTACATATAATCACTTTTCTCCACCCACTGCTTGAACACTGACCAATAGAAATCTTCACACCTATTAACATGACAAAGGCTATTGGTGGGATACTCAATTTGCATTTAATTAAGGGAGGGGTTTATGGTTTAGTCAGGGCAGTTCTCCTATAAAAGACCACTAGCAGGCTTACAGCCTTCAGAATTTGACTTCATGGTAGTTTAGCAGGAACCTCTTGAAGACATTGGACTCCAGGAGAAAATTTCCATGTGTTGAACTTGTGAAAGAGATCATGTTTGCCATATTCCAAAGTGATATCTCAACCCAAAGTTGTTTGTAAGATTTTAAAGGTAAGATCTACACTAACTTATAAACTGATACATGTCTGAATGGAGTGTGATATGTAGATAAATTGCAAAGAGTAGGTTAAAATAGTAGAGATGGAAACGGTCTTCAGCTCCTCTAGATTGAAATTTGGTAATTTTCTATACAACAAAACTTGTTTAAAGAAACTAAAACCCTCTATGTTAGTATTTGGATAAACAATTAGATGTTCAGGGAATAAAATGTACATGATTGTTATTCCTGTTGGATGAATAACATTTGGTTCTCCGTATATGTTGGACTAAATGTCACGTAAGTCTCAGCCAACCTATAACGTGATTGAAAGTTGTATTACACAGTAGGTGGAGAGAAATGTTTTAATGTGTAGCTTGGTTTGTAAAACTGGTTCTGTCCTTTAATTCATAGCATATAATTCATTTGGGGTTAGTCAGGACACTCTGGATCTGGAATATTAACAGGTGATTTCTGAACGTTGGTTCAAAATTTGATTTGGTTAAAAGAACAATTCAATCTATTAAATACTGTTTATTGAATTATACATTAAATATACAATTTGCATTTATTATTTAAAAAAAATCTATATAAAGTGCAACCTACTTTTACATTTAATGTCTTGATTACATTTTACACCTGCCATCTGTTATACAGTCACTCTAGTCGTATTCAAATATTTCTCAGGGCTATTAACACACCCTATCAATGCATTTTGCTGTCTTTGTACCACTTTCTGGAGGCAGATCTCTCCATGGATCCACTCTGAAGAACTGATCTATTCCTCTTCCAAAAACTACTAGAGATACACTGTACCATGCTTTCATTATTTCTTTTGTGTTTGCGAAGTTCAACTAATCTTTGGCAGGAGAAAAGGAGTGGGAGAGAATTGTTCTACATGGAATGGGCTGAATTGTCTTGTAGTTTAGGTTTCCACACGTCATAGCTTTAGATTGCAATGTTTTAAAAAGATTACACATCTGTATTCTGATTCAGAACAACAAAACTACAATGAAGATTTATCTTTTCTTATAAAAGATTATAAAACAAGCAGTTTTTAAAACTAATATTTTGCACCCTCAGGTCTACGCTTCAGATCTGAGTAAAGAACCTGCCTTCCAGCTCATTGCAATGGAAAATACATCTGAAAACCAAGAGATCCAGATGATTCCAGAGCAGTACCAGGTTCTTGAAAAGCTTGGAGAAGGAAGCTTTGGTCAAGTTTTCCTGGCTCATGACAAGCTATCAGGTACATAGACAGTTTGATTAACCCCAAAGCCTTTGTTGGCACACGTGTGTTAATCTAATAACATACAGTATCTAGAATAGTTAATGGCTATAATAACATGTACTTTAAGCAGAAATGTCACTTTTTGCAAAACCTAGTGGCAAACTAAAAGTTAGTTTTTGTTTTTTTTTATTTGTTTTCTTTTGTCTTTTTATTTACATTGTTTATCTTGCTGTACTGGCACAGCCAAAACAATAGGCAAATTAAATTAATTTCAAGTGTTGCATGCACCCACACAGGACTCGGAAAGAAATATTGGAGCACTTAAAGAGAACTGTCTTAATAGTATTACATTTAACATCCTCATGTCACTCCCGACTCATTAATGTTACTATAGTTGATTGTTTTTCTGAAAATGGTTTTAACAATTGTCTTGATCATGTTTACAAGGTCGATCAGTGGCGCTAAAACTGATGAAGAAAGAGAGAACCCACCAAGATGACTTTGTCAAGGAATTCAAGGTTGCGGTCTATCTGTCTCATCACAGGGGTATCATTACAACCTACCCCTACTTCTTTGATACCCTGAATCACTACGTCTACGTCCAGGAGGTGGCAACAGCAGGGACCCTCGAATCCATTATTGTTGAGAAGGTAAGGAGCATAAGCTGTATAATTGCTCCTCATTAGTCTCAGTGGTATTTTACAGCAGATTAGTAACAATGAATGGTCTTGTTAGAATATCTATGCTACTTTAGGCATGGGCAACTTGATACCCTATACCTTATATATGTACTATAACAATAACTGGCATAGGATATTTGCTGTAATTGTATATCATCAAGAACAGGAGGGCCACTGGTTACCAACATGTGTCCTAGCTGCATCTTAGTTTGGTTAAATAATTATCAATGTTAAAGTTGAATTCATTGAAAAAGTTGAAATCTTTGATTGAAAAGTTTTAATAAACACAGCCATCTCCATAAAACATATAAAAAGTGCTTAATTACATTTACTGTCAACACTTGCCTACAATTGAAATAGCTAAAATTAATATTCTATTTTCAGCAGCATATATATTTTAGAACTTTATGTATGGCATACATTGATAATTCAACATTGTATGTGTAAATCACTGCTTACAACACAATAACTAATATTTGAGGCATACTTTTGCTAGAGGAGAGTTATCAGCTGACTTATTAAAATAATGATTTTGAGAATGATATTGGTAAAAGATTTTTATTTTTGGCTCTACTGAATATTTTACTTAATATACTGAATTTTTTTTTTTTCTAATATTTTAGGTTGGGTTACCAGAATACATTGTGAAGCGTTGTGCTGCTCAGATTTCCGAAGCATTGTTTTTCATTCATAATCAAGGGTTGGTGCATAGAGACCTGAAACCAGACAACATCTTGCTTATGGATAAAGAATGCCACGAAATTAAGATCGGAGATTTTGGTCTAACAGAACGTTTTGGTAGATTCATCCCATCGATGTCTCATATAATACCATACATGGCACCTGAGCTTTCTATTCTGGAACCTAACCAATATCTACACTTGAGTCCAAGTATTGATGTCTGGGCATTTGGAGTCACTCTGTTTGTAGCTCTCACTGGCTGCTTTCCATGGCTGGAAGCTGTAAACAAAGACCATAAATTCCAGATATTTGCAAGCTGGAAAACATATGGAGAGTTAGACGCTCCCCCAGTTTCCTGGCAGAGTTTTACCAGGGAAGCATTGGTTATGTTTTCCAGTTTACTTTCACTGGATCCTTCCGTTAGAATGTCTGGTGGCATTGTTTACAATTACCTGCATGTACCATGGAGATACAAAGAGCTGAATATTAATAGGTGAGAGGTTTAAGCTCTTTGTCAGCCAAGGACAGGAAGCAATAGCAATGACAGAGCTTACAGATGTCATGACACTTGTATATGGATATCAAGTGTAGTAAAAGGGCCTCATGTCTTCGAGGATGCCGTGTACATGTACAGTGAACGTGAAGGTAGGTTTGTATTTAATTATTTGTTTATTTATAAAATATTTTACCAGAAATAATACATTGAGATTTCCCTCATTTTAATGTATGTCCTGGGCCCACTAACCCTACATCGTTACAACAGGGTACAATAGAATATTCAAAATAATATTAATATATATAGGAGTAATCACATTACCCATCATTTCATAAATATTTATATAAACATTTTTTTCTACAATCTGTCCAATAATTTAACATATACCTCCCCCCCTCCTTTTATCTTTATTAGGGGATAGGTGGGGTGGTATAAAATTTAACATAATTGGATATACCCATTAAGGAAGATTTTAAAGAAATTAATTCCCATATAAAAGAATGCATCCATAAATAAACTGGTTTATTTATGTATCTTGTGCATAGACTTGGATAGAGTTCTAGTATGTGTGAATTCTGCTTTATACTAGAATTTTCATATATTTTATCTTGTTTTAATTTTTCCTTAATAAAGTTAATTAAGATTTGATAAAAGTTTATTAGTTACAAGCACTTTAATCATATCCACTCTTCCCCTTTTTTCTACATGCCCACTGAATGACATGAACAAAGGACTATTCACAGCCAATCGGGCAGTGAGTGACGTGGAACGCATACATCATCGCTTCCATGACATAATTACGTGAACGGGTGTGGACTTACAAGCACATGGGCTTGGGTACCCAGAACAAAGTGGGATCACATCGAAAAGGGCGGAACCCTGAACCAAATAGGAGTAAATCTATATCAGCTGAATAGAAAATAGGAGCCATAGAAAGCATTGAGAGGTTTATCTGAGACTTGAGGGTCTTGACATCTTGCCAGGTTATTATTCTGATAAGGGAATCTTTTAGGCAAACCAATACGTTTGAATGACTATCTGTTCCTGACCAAATTAGAGATGTTTAAATTGCGTATACGCAGAAGTAAATTCACACTGACACACGGAGTTCAGGTTAAAAGAACTTCGAGGAAATTTATAGGCATCTGTTAAAAAGCGGGCTCGCAGGCCCTTTTAAAGGCAAAATTACATCATTGTAAGAAATCAAGATAGAAGCAAGAAAACATTGTCAATTGGCTCAACTGCAAAGTGGTTAGTCAAATGCCCTCCTTGTTGGGTGTTACATCTTTATGTCATAGCTGACGTCATGACGAGCTCCTACAGGTTTCGGCTCCATTTTGCTAAACACGAGGGAGCTTACAGCTTACTCGATGGGAGGGGGGCTTTGGCAGTTGTCCATAATGAGCAACTGGCACGTTAGTCGTCAAGGTTAGCATCCTCAAGGCCTTTTTTTTAGCAATTATACATTCTATCAAGACTATCTGCTACAGTGTTTCATTTAATCAGAAGATTCTAGCATTTCCTGCTGACATGCTATTTCTACGAACAAAGCAATCTTGTAAGGTTTAAACTATGAGGCCTGAGAACTGAATATGAGAGTATAGTATTAAAGGGGCCCAGTAAGGGTTATAGTTTATAAGGGGCCTAATAATGGTTATAGGTTTATAAGGGGCCTAATAATTCTACAACAGTCCCCCCTATAGTGTTAATTACTAAAAAGGATAAACTTTATTTGTTAATATCAGAAGATTTGTTAGCCCAAAGACACATAAAACCCCATGTCCGCTATTTTGGTGTTAGTGCAAAGTGCAAGTCTATCCCTAATCTGACCCTAGTAGGCTGCAGCTCATCCGTCAGTACGGCTCTCGAACACTTCACTCCCATGGGTATCCCACGGTGGCTTGTCCACCACTTCTCCATACGGTAGGCTAACCCATACAGACGGAAGCTGTCCCTTAGCTGTCCCTCCCTAGAATTTCTGCACTTCGTCGTCATAGGGAAGAGTTTGTAGCGGAATGCAGGGCAATTTGAGATCTTGATCACCAATTTCCAGATGAGTAAAGGTTGGTGTCGTTTGGTCTACAGTCTTCTGTAGGAATTTTCTGAGGCATGGGAGGACACAACAAACGAGAAGAGCAAAAAGAAAAAGAAAAATTAGTAGAGCCATACCAATATGAACTAAAGCTTTTTGCCAACCAATCATCCAACCAAACCATTTTTCCCAGGGATCTGTCACCCCAGAATTCCTTTTCAACTCTTCTGAGAGTTTATTTAATTTTTCTATGGCCAAAGTGACCTTACCATTAGGGCCTGTGTTTTCTGGAATATAAGTGCAACAAGTCATGGTGTCTGGTAGTATTTTACATACACCCCCCTTCTCGGCTAAAATCATGTCTAAGGCCAGTCTGTTCTGGAAGGTCATTTGGGATGTGGCTTGTAATTGTTCGGCTAAACCCTGGAGGGCATCCCTGGTATAGTTAACAAAGCGCTGTTGGTTGTAGTAGATATAATTTATCCAGTTAAGGTTCTTATTGGCAGTGACTATACTGAAGAGTGATTCAAAACCCACTGCAACTTCATCTCTAGCTTTAAAATCATTAGGTATCCCCCTAGGTACCCCAATGGCATCTATGTAAATGTGTGGGTCGAAGCTGCCTTTTACTGGGGTTTCACGTTTGACTCTGGCTGATGTGTGTGTTGGATCATGAGTGTCAGGATGACTATCAGAAATAATGTGGATGGGCATGATGACTTTAACTAGGGTACACTCTCCCCACCACTCAGACTCCAGTCTAGACCTTAACTGTAAATCCCCACATAACCAGTAAATGTCTCCTAGTGACCTGGTATGGTGTTGTAACAGGCGTGTAGGAACAGTTCTGTAAGTGGCACAATAACCTTTGGAGAAGTTACCCATGAATTTACCAATCCCATCATACATGGTGTAACAAGTGTAATTACCTTTATAGATTGTAATTCCATCTGGGGGTTTGACACTTCCTACTAGGAGAGGGTACTCTGCTGTCCATGCTTCGCAGAGGGATCTATTAAAATCATAGCGGTAGGCGAAAAGACTCAAGAAACACTCTTCTATTTCTAAAGGGAGGATTAGGGGAACGGTGCCAAGATGAGGTCGGGCACCACCACATACATAACATGCGGTTCTATTATGCTTGTTGGCATTATATCTCATCCACTCAAACCACAAATTAATGTCATTAAATCCAGTTTCAGCGGCCATGGTGTCTTCAAAGGTAGGGTTAGCAATGGCCATCATGTCCTTAAAGGACTGGATATGTGGTTTCAGCGGATTTGGGACCATATGTACAGCTCCTTGCCACTCTGGAGAGTGACACATATCATTGAGGTAGAAATGTCCTAGTTTATTATAGGAACCCATTTTCCAGTACATTCCCATTACATATTGACCAGCATCCTCTGGGCCAGGATGTTCAATATTTAACATTAATTTCATAGGTGTACTTCCTCCAGGCTTTCTTAAAGTCATTCTTTGGAGGAGGGATCTGCCATGATCATCTACTTTTGATAAAGCACTTTTTGGTTTGTAACCCCAGGCAAGCCCGGTATTCCATCCCGCCGCCCCCCAATGGTTACAATTGTGCCCCCACTGTTTGTCAACTACACAAATGTAGGGGTCTTTTGCTTGTGGTATATCTTTATAAATGGCTTGAAACTGTGATTTAGGGAATGGGCAATCTACAATGTCACAGTAATCAAAAGTAAAGGTGGCTACACGGGTACATGATGAGTTATACCAGAAGGTGTACCCACTAGCATCTTTGGTAATGGCCACCTGCTGGGCTTTAAGGAGGCCAATCAAGGGGATTAGGTACCAGAAGTACATGGTTGTGCGGAATTAGCTTCCTCTGGAGCGGGTGTCTTTTTGCAATGGGAGGCGTGGATCCAATGTGGCCTACCAGCCAGCTTGACAGAGGTAGCGGTGATCAGGAGAACTTGGAATGGTCCCTCAAATCTTGGTTCCAGAGTGTGTTTTCGTACAAATTTCTTGACTAGGACCCAATCACCAGGGAGCAGACTGTGGTTGCCTGTGTCAGAATCAGGATCTGGAATTGAAGAGAAAACTTGGGCATGGATTTTGTTTAAGGCACTTGCAAGTTCAGTCACATAATCTACTAAAACATCAGTCTGAAGCTGCAATTGTTGGGGAAAATAGCAACCTAGCCTGGGTGCAGTACCAAATAGAATCTCATACGGGGACAATGAGGGCTTTCCCCTGGGTGTATGTCTGACACTGAACAGGGCTATTGACAAGCTTTCTGGCCAGGGCATTTTTGTCTCTTGTGACATTTTTAGCATTCTAGTTTTCAAGGTACCATTCATACGCTCCACCTTACCACTACTCTGTGGGTGGTAAGGGGTGTGGAAAGCAAGGGTCACTCCCAGAGCAGTCCAAATTTCTTTGGTAACTGATGCTGTGAAGGCCGGACCTTGGTCACTTTCAATGACTTCCGGCAATCCAAATCTACACACAATTTCTGTAAGTAGACGTCGTGCTGTTGTTTTGGCGGTCATGTTAATCACTGGGTAGGCTTCTGGCCAGCCTGAGAACATGTCCACTATCACTAGTGCATATTCATAGTTGCCACTCTTTGGCATCTGGATATGATCTATCTGGATTCTTTGGAATGGATACATGGGCTTAGCCAGGTGCTTCACGGGGACTTTAGCTGTTTTCCCAGGATTACATTTAGCACAGATGACACACGCTTTGCAGTAGTTATTGATTAGTGTGGTAATTCCAGGAGCTTCATAGTACTTCTGTACGAGGGCATTCATCAGATCTTTTGATAAGTGTGCAGGGCCATGTGCCCATTGAACAACTGCTGGGTACAAACTCTTGGGGAGACAGAAACTGAGGTTGTTGTAATACACTCCATCTTTTAGAACAGCCCCTTTCTGTTTCCATTTTTGTTTTTCCTCAGGGGCTACGGTAGCCTGTTGTTCTCGTAAGATCTTTAGGTCGGTTGGAAGAGTCTGCAAAGTGAATATTGGAGTTTCTTCATTTCTTGGAATTTCTTCATTTCTTGGAATTTCTTCACTTCTTGGACTTTCTTCATTTCTTGGAGTTTCTTCATTTCTTGGAGTTTCTTCATTTCTTGGAGTTTCTTCATTTCTTGGAGTTTCTTCATTTCCGGACACTCTTCTTTCCACTTCCTGTGGTCCTCTTGCAGCTTGCTTTGCAGCTTGATCAGCTAGATGGTCGCTCTTTGCTTCATCCAAGTCCAACTTCCCATGTGCTTTTGTCTTCAAAACAGCCACTTCTTCTGGAAGTAGGAGGGCATCCATCAGCTCCTTGATTGCAAAACTGTGCTTGACTGGTGTACCGGCAGTGGTAAGAAATCCTCTTGTTTTCCAAATCAGTCCGAAGTCATGAGCCACGCCCAGTGCATATCTTGAGTCTGTATAGATATTGGCGCGTTTTCATTCAGAAATCTTGCATGCTGAAGTTAGGGCTTGTAATTCAGCTTCTTGTGCAGACTTTGTTGATGGTAGTGATGATGATTCAATAATTTCATCTGTTGTGGTGACGGCATATCCTGTATGATATTTTCCTTCTTCATCAGCATATCTAGAGCCGTCCACAAACAGGGTGATGTCAGGATCTGTTAGTGGATCCTCATGCACGGTTGGTAGATGTGTGGTTTCCACTTTCATCTATTCAAAGCAGTCATGGGGGGTTTCTGGATCATAGTCATGCTCTATGACCAGGTCTTCAAATTCTTCTTCCAGAAAGTAACGTGGCCATGCTCTTGCAGGTTCATGTTCAGTTGATGCATACTTGGCAACACCTATTTCTTGAAGTTGTGAATCATCCATGGTGGCCCATAGTTTTGCCATGGGCCCAAGATCACCCCATGACTTAGTCTTTGACTTGGTTACTGGGCTATTGGTGGGATACTCAATTTGCATTTAATTAAGGGAGGGGTTTATGGTTTAGTCAGGGCAGTTCTCCTATAAAAGACCACTAGCAGGCTTACAGCCTTCAGAATTTGACTTCATGGTAGTTTAGCAGGAACCTCTTGAAGACATTGGACTCCAGGAGAAAATTTCCATGTGTTGAACTTGTGAAAGAGATCATGTTTGCCATATTCCAAAGTGATATCTCAACCCAAAGTTGTTTGTAAGATTTTAAAGGTAAGATCTACACTAACTTATAAACTGATACATGTCTGAATGGAGTGTGATATGTAGATAAATTGCAAAGAGTAGGTTAAAATAGTAGAGATGGAAACGGTCTTCAGCTCCTCTAGATTGAAATTTGGTAATTTTCTATACAACAAAACTTGTTTAAAGAAACTAAAACCCTCTATGTTAGTATTTGGATAAACAATTAGATGTTCAGGGAATAAAATGTACATGATTGTTATTCCTGTTGGATGAATAACATTTGGTTCTCCGTATATGTTGGACTAAATGTCACGTAAGTCTCAGCCAACCTATAACGTGATTGAAAGTTGTATTACACAGTAGGTGGAGAGAAATGTTTTAATGTGTAGCTTGGTTTGTAAAACTGGTTCTGTCCTTTAATTCATAGCATATAATTCATTTGGGGTTAGTCAGGACACTCTGGATCTGGAATATTAACAGGTGATTTCTGAACGTTGGTTCAAAATTTGATTTGGTTAAAAGAACAATTCAATCTATTAAATACTGTTTATTGAATTATACATTAAATATACAATTTGCATTTATTATTTAAAAAAATCTATATAAAGTGCAACCTACTTTTACATTTAATGTCTTGATTACATTTTACACCTGCCATCTGTTATACAGTCACTCTAGTCGTATTCAAATATTTCTCAGGGCTATTAACACACCCTATCAATGCATTTTGCTGTCTTTGTACCACTTTCTGGAGGCAGATCTCTCCATCCAGTACGGCTCTCGAACACTTCACTCCCATGGGTATCCCACGGTGGCTTGTCCACCACTTCTCCATACGGTAGGCTAACCCATACAGACGGAAGCTGTCCCTTAGCTGTCCCTCCCTATAATTTCTGCACTTCGTCGTCATAGGGAAGAGTTTGTAGCGGAATGCAGGGCAATTTGAGATCTTGATCACCAATTTCCAGATGAGTAAAGGTTGGTGTCGTTTGGTCTACAGTCTTCTGTAGGAATTTTCTGAGGCATGGGAGGACACAACAAACGAGAAGAGCAAAAAGAAAAAGAAAAATTAGTAGAGCCATACCAATATGAACTAAAGCTTTTTGCCAACCAATCATCCAACCAAACCATTTTTCCCAGGGATCTGTCACCCCAGAATTCCTTTTCAACTCTTCTGAGAGTTTATTTAATTTTTCTATGGCCAAAGTGACCTTACCATTAGGGCCTGTGTTTTCTGGAATATAAGTGCAACAAGTCATGGTGTCTGGTAGTATTTTACATACACCCCCCTTCTCGGCTAAAATCATGTCTAAGGCCAGTCTGTTCTGGAAGGTCATTTGGGATGTGGCTTGTAATTGTTCGGCTAAACCCTGGAGGGCATCCCTGGTATAGTTAACAAAGCGCTGTTGGTTGTAGTAGATATAATTTATCCAGTTAAGGTTCTTATTGGCAGTGACTATACTGAAGAGTGATTCAAAACCCACTGCAACTTCATCTCTAGCTTTAAAATCATTAGGTATCCCCCTAGGTACCCCAATGGCATCTATGTAAATGTGTGGGTCGAAGCTGCCTTTTACTGGGGTTTCACGTTTGACTCTGGCTGATGTGTGTGTTGGATCATGAGTGTCAGGATGACTATCAGAAATAATGTGGATGGGCATGATGACTTTAACTAGGGTACACTCTCCCCACCACTCAGACTCCAGTCTAGACCTTAACTGTAAATCCCCACATAACCAGTAAATGTCTCCTAGTGACCTGGTATGGTGTTGTAACAGGCGTGTAGGAACAGTTCTGTAAGTGGCACAATAACCTTTGGAGAAGTTACCCATGAATTTACCAATCCCATCATACATGGTGTAACAGGTTTGACACTTCCTACTAGGAGAGGGTACTCTGCTGTCCATGCTTCGCAGAGGGATCTATTAAAATCATAGCGGTAGGCGAAAAGACTCAAGAAACACTCTTCTATTTCTAAAGGGAGGATTAGGGGAACGGTGCCAAGATGAGGTCGGGCACCACCACATACATAACATGCGGTTCTATTATGCTTGTTGGCATTATATCTCATCCACTCAAACCACAAATTAATGTCATTAAATCCAGTTTCAGCGGCCATGGTGTCTTCAAAGGTAGGGTTAGCAATGGCCATCATGTCCTTAAAGGACTGGATATGTGGTTTCAGCGGATTTGGGACCATATGTACAGCTCCTTGCCACTCTGGAGAGTGACACATATCATTGAGGTAGAAATGTCCTAGTTTATTATAGGAACCCATTTTCCAGTACATTCCCATTACATATTGACCAGCATCCTCTGGGCCAGGATGTTCAATATTTAACATTAATTTCATAGGTGTACTTCCTCCAGGCTTTCTTAAAGTCATTCTTTGGAGGAGGGATCTGCCATGATCATCTACTTTTGATAAAGCACTTTTTGGTTTGTAACCCCAGGCAAGCCCGGTATTCCATCCCGCCGCCCCCCAATGGTTACAATTGTGCCCCCACTGTTTGTCAACTACACAAATGTAGGGGTCTTTTGCTTGTGGTATATCTTTATAAATGGCTTGAAACTGTGATTTAGGGAATGGGCAATCTACAATGTCACAGTAATCAAAAGTAAAGGTGGCTACACGGGTACATGATGAGTTATACCAGAAGGTGTACCCACTAGCATCTTTGGTAATGGCCACCTGCTGGGCTTTAAGGAGGCCAATCAAGGGGATTAGGTACCAGAAGTACATGGTTGTGCGGAATTAGCTTCCTCTGGAGCGGGTGTCTTTTTGCAATGGGAGGCGTGGATCCAATGTGGCCTACCAGCCAGCTTGACAGAGGTAGCGGTGATCAGGAGAACTTGGAATGGTCCCTCAAATCTTGGTTCCAGAGTGTGTTTTCGTACAAATTTCTTGACTAGGACCCAATCACCAGGGAGCAGACTGTGGTTGCCTGTGTCAGAATCAGGATCTGGAATTGAAGAGAAAACTTGGGCAGGGATTTTGTTTAAGGCACTTGCAAGTTCAGTCACATAATCTACTAAAACATCAGTCTGAAGCTGCAGTTGTTGGGGAAAATAGCAACCTAGCCTGGGTGCAGTACCAAATAGAATCTCATACGGGGACAATGAGGGCTTTCCCCTGGGTGTATGTCTGACACTGAACAGGGCTATTGACAAGCTTTCTGGCCAGGGCATTTTTGTCTCTTGTGACATTTTTAGCATTCTAGTTTTCAAGGTACCATTCATACGCTCCACCTTACCACTACTCTGTGGGTGGTAAGGGGTGTGGAAAGCAAGGGTCACTCCCAGAGCAGTCCAAATTTCTTTGGTAACTGATGCTGTGAAGGCCGGACCTTGGTCACTTTCAATGACTTCCGGCAATCCAAATCTACACACAATTTCTGTAAGTAGACGTCGTGCTGTTGTTTTGGCGGTCATGTTAATCACTGGGTAGGCTTCTGGCCAGCCTGAGAACATGTCCACTATCACTAGTGCATATTCATAGTTGCCACTCTTTGGCATCTGGATATGATCTATCTGGATTCTTTGGAATGGATACATGGGCTTAGCCAGGTGCTTCACGGGGACTTTAGCTGTTTTCCCAGGATTACATTTAGCACAGATGACACACGCTTTGCAGTAGTTATTGATTAGTGTGGTAATTCCAGGAGCTTCATAGTACTTCTGTACGAGGGCATTCATCAGATCTTTTGATAAGTGTGCAGGGCCATGTGCCCATTGAACAACTGCTGGGTACAAACTCTTGGGGAGACAGAAACTGAGGTTGTTGTAATACACTCCATCTTTTAGAACAGCCCCTTTCTGTTTCCATTTTTGTTTTTCCTCAGGGGCTACGGTAGCCTGTTGTTCTCGTAAGATCTTTAGGTCGGTTGGAAGAGTCTGCAAAGTGAATATTGGAGTTTCTTCATTTCTTGGAATTTCTTCATTTCTTGGAATTTCTTCACTTCTTGGACTTTCTTCATTTCTTGGAGTTTCTTCATTTCTTGGAGTTTCTTCATTTCTTGGAGTTTCTTCATTTCTTGGAGTTTCTTCATTTCCGGACACTCTTCTTTCCACTTCCTGTGGTCCTCTTGCAGCTTGCTTTGCAGCTTGATCAGCTAGATGGTCGCTCTTTGCTTCATCCAAGTCCAACTTCCCATGTGCTTTTGTCTTCAAAACAGCCACTTCTTCTGGAAGTAGGAGGGCATCCATCAGCTCCTTGATTGCAAAACTGTGCTTGACTGGTGTACCGGCAGTGGTAAGAAATCCTCTTGTTTTCCAAATCAGTCCGAAGTCATGAGCCACGCCCAGTGCATATCTTGAGTCTGTATAGATATTGGCGCGTTTTCATTCAGAAATCTTGCATGCTGAAGTTAGGGCTTGTAATTCAGCTTCTTGTGCAGACTTTGTTGATGGTAGTGATGATGATTCAATAATTTCATCTGTTGTGGTGACGGCATATCCTGTATGATATTTTCCTTCTTCATCAGCATATCTAGAGCCGTCCACAAACAGGGTGATGTCAGGATCTGTTAGTGGATCCTCATGCACGGTTGGTAGATGTGTGGTTTCCACTTTCATCTATTCAAAGCAGTCATGGGGGGTTTCTGGATCATAGTCATGCTCTATGACCAGGTCTTCAAATTCTTCTTCCAGAAAGTAACGTGGCCATGCTCTTGCAGGTTCATGTTCAGTTGATGCATACTTGGCAACACCTATTTCTTGAAGTTGTGAATCATCCATGGTGGCCCATAGTTTTGCCATGGGCCCAAGATCACCCCATGACTTAGTCTTTGACTTGGTTACAGGGACATGTGGAATGGCTGTGTCCCAATGGTGGTACAGATGTTTAAGTTCATGTGGCAGTTAGACTAAGGTCATGCTGTTACCTTCAGTATCATAGTAGAAGTCCTGTAAGGTGAGTGTTATCTCAACCAAGTGGAAAAGTTCATCCTCATAGCGAGGTTCAGGGTTGATGGTTGGTTTGTACCACATGGTGCAAAAAGCATATTCAGGCCCGTCACAGGGAGGCAAGTTGGGGAGCAGTTTTGCCAGGGTGTGTGTAAGGAGTAGGACATATCCTTCATCAATGATGAATCCATAATAGGTACCCCCCTCAGGGAGTGGCAGAAGAGTGGACGGGTTTAAAACCTGGCATCTTTGGAGGGTGACATTGTCAGGCAGTAGGAGGCGACACTGGAGTTGAAGGTGTCTGGCAGCTGTGACATGTTTGATTTGGACTTGGTTAACGATTGCAGAAATATCATGAGGTGCCAAGACAGTAAGAGGGTGACCAAGAACCAGGTCTCCAGTACAGTCAATAAGTTCCTGAGCTGCAAAGACAGCACGAAGGCAGGAAGGGGTGCCTCTGGCCACGATATCCAGTTGACAGGAGAAGAATCCAATAGGCCTCTGACGTCCGCCAGGACCATGTGGTTGAGTGAGGACGCCTGTAGCATGGCCTTGTCTTTCAGACACAAACAATTTGAAGGGTTTGTCATAATTTGGTAGGCCAAGAGCAGGGGCAGAGGCAATTGCGCGCTGAAGAGTATAGAAGTTGTCAAGTGCTTCAGGTGACAGGCAGAAGGGGGTCTGATTTGAGAGCATCATACAAGGGTTACATGAGTAGAGAGGCCTCAGGGATCCAGGCTCTGCAGTATGAGATGAGGCCTAGGAAAGCATGTAGGGACTTTGTGCTCTTTGGAGGTGGAATGGCCAACACTGCTCTGACACGGTCACGTGTGATGTGTCTGGTGCCATGTGACAGGCAGTGGCCTAGGAAGATTACAGCAGGCTGACAGAATTGAAGTTTGATGAGAGACGCCTTGCATCCTTGATCTGCAAGATAACATAGGAGATCCAGAGAGCATTTTTCTGTTATGGGAACATCATCTCCACAAAGGAGCAAGTCATCTACATATTGGAGTAGGACAACCTCTGGATGGTCAGACTGCCAGTGGTCAAGGATGATACTCATTGCTTTTGCAAACTGGCTTGGGGAATTCTGTGCCCCTTGGGGCATAACAGTCCATGTATATTGTTGTTTTTCATGTGTGAAGGCAAACAGGTATTGACAGCTTGGTTCCAGGGGAACACTGAAGAATGCATTGGCCAGGTCAATCACTGTGAAGTACATGGCAGAGGGTGGAACACCAGAGAGGAGTGTGTGCGGATTTGGCACAATTGGGGTGTCCAGGACTGTTGCCTCATTTACTGCTCTGAGGTCCTGGACCATTCGGTATTTCTCTGGTTCACCCTTGGGTGTCTTCTTCTTCACAGGAAATAAAGGAGTATTACATGGAGATTCACATTTAACAAGAGCCCCTTTCTCCAGTAGTGCTTGGACTTGCTTGGTAATGGCTGCCGCTTGGGCAGGTTTCAATGGATATTGAGACTTTCTTGGTAGCTTTGCCCCTGGAATGAGTTTGACCATCACTGGTGGGACTTTCAGATGGCCTATGTCCTCTGGGCCTGAGGACCACAAAGTCTTAGGGACACTGTTCATTAGGGATGCAGGAAAATTTTCTCTCCCTGTGGTGTCTCTAGATGAAGCATCAGAGGTAAGGAACACAAGGCTGAGGTATCTGAATCAGAGAGGGCTGAAGATAATTCCACCTGGCCATCAGGTGTGAAAGTGATTGATGCCTGTAGGCGGGAAAGTACATCAGCACCTAACAGGTTAATGGGACATGTGGATGACACCACAAAACGGGCAAGCAGACTAGGGCAGCTGCCAACCCGCAAAGGAGTAGTTAATGGACTTTGTCTTGGAAGACCATCCACTCCCACACAGGAGACATCAATATTGGACAAAAAGGAAGAATCAGGCAGGTCTTGTTCTCGCAGAACACTTCGGGCTGCACCTGTATCAACAAGGAATGTGGTGGGGTGGCCTTCAATGGGTAAAGTGACAGTGGCTAATGGCCCCCCTTGGTCCCCTGCAGAAACTGCCATAACAGGGGTTAATGATACAGGCTTGCCAATATCCTAGTCTTCTTGGGCTGAATCAGGTGAGGGAGGTGCTGGGGCCTTTGTGGTAGATTTAGGCCTGTTAGATCTTTGGGGTTTAAGGGGTGCAGGGCAATCACTCCTAAAATGGCCCTTTTCCCCACAGTTGAAGCAGATTCCATCTGCAGGCTTAGTGCCTTTGGGGATCGGTGGACGTGATACCATAAGGGGAGTGGGATTGGGTCTCCTTGGAACCTGTGCGGCTTCTAAGCCTCTGGCAACTAGGAGCAGCTTATCAAGGGGAACCACTCTATACTCTGGGCGCGCAGCAATAATACCCTTACGTATAGAGTCCTTGATGCCTAGGACAAAGGCACCGGAAAGCATCTGAGCGTGTATTTTGTTACTGAGTTCAAACCCTAGGTCAGAGAACACTTGGAAAAGTCTAGCATGAAATCTTTCTACAGATTCACCTTTTTCTTGAACAATGTCGGTAAGGCCTGCTGCTAAGTCTGCAAGCTTATCCTTAGCCCAGGTCTTCAGCTGGTCACAGAACTCAATACCGGACATATAATCTGTGTCACTGACTAACCAATTAGTACAGAGGTGGCGGGCAATGCTAGGCCAGTAGGCATCCCCAGCTTTAATGGCACAAAGGCTCAGTAAGTCTCGCCAAGCGGCGGAATAAGTTTGCTGGATCTGAACTATTGCTCTGTAGAAGGGCATGGGCTGTTTCTCGGGGTCAGGGAGCGATTTCATCAGTGTACTGGCTTGTGTTGGGTTAAAGGTGACATACATTACAGGGGCCTCACCTCCCTGATGCCTGCGGCCAAAAGGGTCATTTAAAGAACGCCGGGATGATTGGGGTGAAGATTCCCTGGCGTCCGGTGGCACTTGGTAGCCATGGGTGCTAAACGAGTTAGAGTCATCTGTTTGTGTCACCCGGGTGCTCGGGGGACGCACTACTTGGGGTGTCAAGGCTGGGGGCAGAAGTGGCACTCCTCCGGCTGGGGCTGCCGGTGTACTAAGAGTTGGTGGAAGTAGATCATTCGGAAGGACCGGCATAAGAGGTGCTGTGTTACTGGGGGACGCCATATTGGAGGCGTGGAAGGAAGTGACGTTTGGGTTCAGTGAGGAAGTGGCGGCCATGTTGGATGTGGGCATGACAAGGGCAGGTGTAAGAGGAGCTGGCTGCGTGACTACGGGGGGCACAGGGGAAGTGGGTGTATAGGGCGGAAGTGACGGATAAGGATATGAGAGGGGCCAAGACAGTTGGGTGGAGTAGGCGTAGGGCAGTGGTGACGAGTAGGGACTAGGAAGGGTGGAAGGATACAGAGGATATGGACATGGGGACGCGTCAGGGGAGGGATGAGAAGCGGGTGGAGTAGGAGGGGAAGAGGGTGGAGTAGGCGGGGCTGGAGGAGTAGGAGGAGGAGAAGGTGGGACAGGGGAAGTAGGGGAGGTAAAAGGAGGAGGGACAGGCCAAGGGGATGGGTCAGTGGGAAGAGGAGTGGAAAGTGGGCGGGCACGAGGGCGTATAGGCGGGGACGGGCGGAGGGACGTCATGTTGGAGGGGTGGAAGGGGCTGGAGGGAGATGGACGGGGTGAAGGGTTAGATGAGGATGATGGGAGTTGTGGGACTGATGGTGGGAAAAATATGGAGCCATCAGCATTCAGGACTGGGTAAACGGGGGCAGTGGCAGAGAGGGGACTAGGAGCGGGAGCTATGGTGAATTGCTTTTCACTCATTGCTGAAGTGATGCTGGGAGGGGTCACCTCGTGTGCGCCATAACTAAGCGCTGGCTGGGAGAGCTTCCCTGAAACAAAGTTTTTGTAGTACACAAACAGTTTTACACCTTTATGATCAACCTCTTCCTCAATCCATCCCTCTTGCTGAATAGCCTTTGCCACCCGGTACCAAGCCTCAGCTGTCCGGACTAAGTCATGATATGAAAGCTTTCCTTTCTTTTCTGTCAGTAACTTACGCCAGCTCTCTGGCTGCAATCTACCGCACGGAGGTACGGTAATTCCACACACTTTAGCAATCTTATCAACCTTCTTAACCATCTCTTCACCTTCTCTATCCTCTACCAAATCACATGCGAACCACCCCTTACTGGGTTTTCCTAATTTCTGTCCCATACCCTCTATATAAGGCGTCCCAGATACAGAGAGAGAGAGAGAGAGAGAGAGAGATAGGTATAAATGGAAGAGAACGTCTACAATGCTCGACTGCTACGCAAGAATAAATTCCAAAGTACGTCTTCCCAAAACGTAGACTAGTCACTGATTCCGCCTACCCAAGGTAGCCGCGGATTGGAGCGAGGCGAGAAGTGTGTGACCAATCACTTCTCTCAGAACAGAGAAATAGGAGGGGAAAGTGTAAATGATACAGAAAGTAAGATTAAAGTAAATATAGGAACCAGCGTGACAGACAATGAAAACAATATTGAAGTATAAATACAGTACATGCATCACAGTGTATATAAGTTCAACAGTTCAAACAGGGTTAACAAAAATCCCTTTCCCTTACACGTGTGGCAAAAGCCACCTACCTCAATCCCGTAGTGCACCTGCAGACCCACCCGCAAGTACCACTACCACGTGGTGATGGAAACAGCAATACCAGCCTGAATCCACCTGCCACAAAAGTTAAACTGGAACACCCAGCGTCAGCGCTTGAGGCTGCAGTGTTCCACCTCCCTGCCCACAACAAGCAGAGTAGAGTGATGTCCAATGAGGCTAGCAGTCAAAGTGACACTTATGGGAAACCCCCAGGAGGCAGTGAGTCTACACCCCTCCACAGATTCCCCCCCTCTTTTTCCTTACTGCCGTAGCTACTCGGCACCTAAAAGAGGAAAACAGGCAAATAGAAGATCCCCAGGAAAACTTCCACAGATCCACCCCCCTTTTTCCTTACTACCAAAGCCACGTGGTACCTAAAAGGGGTAAACAGGCAAATAAACAAATAAGACTACCCGGGCACTAAAATAAGGACAAATCAATAAGAGCACACCCAGGTAACAGTCAGTATGTGCAGGTAAATATCAACAATTAAGGAGTGGGGTCTCTGGGCAAGATATTACCTGTCTTTGATGACCTCTTGGCAGCCAATCGCAGACGCTGGGGCAGGTCAATCACAGGGGCTGGAACATACCGGGGTGCTGCAGACTCTACCGTGTATTCAGAGGTGATCAATCTCCTTCCTTCCCCCAGGATTCATCCACCCCACGTCTTTCTCGGACGGCTGCCCTAGCAGGGCATAACCCAGGCCGCACAGTTGGGCGCCAGCTGATAAGGGAATCTTTTAGGCAAACCAATACGTTTGAATGACTATCTGTTCCTGACCAAATTAGAGATGTTTAAATTGCGTATACGCAGAAGTAAATTCACACTGACACACGGAGTTCAGGTTAAAAGAACTTCGAGGAAATTTATTGGCATCTGTTAAAAAGCGGGCTCTCAGGCCCTTTTAAAGGCAAAATTACATCATTGTAAGAAATCAAGATAGAAGCAAGAAAACATTGTCAATTGGCTCAACTGCAAAGTGGTTAGTCAAATGCCCTCCTTGTTGGGTGTTACATCTTTATGTCATAGCTGACGTCATGACGAGCTCCTACAGGTTTCGGCTCCATTTTGCTAAACACGAGGGAGCTTACAGCTTACTCGATGGGAGGGGGGCTTTGGCAGTTGTCCATAATGAGCAACTGGCACGTTAGTCGTCAAGGTTAGCATCCTCAAGGATTTTTTAGCAATTATACATTCTATCAAGACTATCTGCTACAGTGTTTCATTTAATCAGAAGATTCTAGCATTTCCTGCTGACATGCTATTTCTACGAACAAAGCAATCTTGTAAGGTTTAAACTATGAGGCCTGAGAACTGAATATGAGAGTATAGTATTAAAGGGGCCCAGTAAGGGTTATAGTTTATAAGGGGCCTAATAATGGTTATAGGTTTATAAGGGGCCTAATAATTCTACAACAATTCCAGCTGGGTACCTGTTGACTGGTAGGGCATATGTATTGATGGCTTGGATCTTGTTCTTGCCATTTAGCTGGGACTTCAGGACCTCTCAGACTCTCTGGAGGTACTCTGATGTTCTCCTTGCCTCTTCCTCATGGTTGTCATGTTCTTGTGGTACCCCCAGGTACTTGTAGATATTCTCCACGTCTCCTATTCAGCCTTCTGGTACTTGAAATCCTTCTGTTCTGATTATCTTCACTTTTCTTCGCTGTCACACTGCTGATCTGGGGAGACCTCGTGCACGGTCAGCATGACAGCATATCCGCACTCGATCAGCGTGGACACACTAAAGCTAAACTTACCTCTTGCCAGGTCTCCCTCCAGTCTCCATGGTAGATCGGGTGGAAATCATGCTGGCATTCTCAAAACCGCTGGTCGCTTCCAAGGGCCTCAAATGAAATTAAAGGAACAGCCTCCATTTTTTACGCTAGTGACACGGACGTGCGTGCATCATCACATCATCGGTGTTGTGATGAACTGCCTGCCACCCCGACCGGGTGGGTCCATCAATTAAAGCTTCCTAGCTGACGCTGAGGACCATAAGCACAACGCCGGGCACCGTAGCCCCCTAGCCGCCGTATCTTGGCTGGGGGTCTCGCCGTCCCTTCCCACCCTGGATCCTGCTCTCAGTGGGAAGAGAGTATAGCTGATAACCCAATTATCTCCAGGCAGGAAAAAAAAACACATTTCTACAAATTCCCAAAAGTACCCCAAAACACATAATATCCCCACAAATGTCACATCCCCTGATAGCCCTGATCTGGCTGACCAACATCCAAAAATCACTCAGATCAATTCAGGGGTTCAGGAATACCCTGGAAGTCACAGGTCTACTTTGGGGATTCGAAGTAAAGTTCTAAATACCGAACAGAGCCGTTTGTGAGTACAGTCAGTGTATTTCGTTTGTTTGGGAGTTTCTTCTTACCGAATGTCGTTCGACTCCCGTTCGAATAGCCTAACATCCCCGGAAGGTAAGCATTCAGCGACGTTCGTGCGGTTGAGTGTCCAATTTGAGTTCCATGCACTCGATGACCAAACACCACTCATTGTTGTCACGCCTTATGATGGCCGCCACCATACCATGGGTCTTCCCAGGACCAATCTATGATGTCTCTCCAGTTGTAGGGCTATAGGTCTGGATCTGCCACCCAGCTCTCTTGCTCTGCCTGCAGGGTAAATTTGGGCCGACTTGAGCTGAGCAGGTGCTGGTACTCCTGCTCCAGATCCCATTCTAGGGTGGCCAGATGGATCAGGTCTGGCCCTAGGTCACCAGCTCTAGGGAGATTCAGTATAGCCTCCCTGTGGTTATGTATGACCCAAAAACGTGATACTGTAGCACTAGTGATGTCCCGAACGGTTCGCTGGCGAATAGTTCCTGGCGAACATAGCATGTTCGCGTTCTCCACCGTGGGCGAACATATGCGATGTTCGGTCCGCCCCCTATTCGTCATCATTGAGTAAACTTTGACCCTGTACCTCACAGTTAGCAGACACATTCCAGCCAATCAGCAGCACACCCTCCCACCTACTGGACAGCATCCATTTTAGATTAATTCGGAAGCTGCAACCATTTTATTTTATTTTTTCAATTTTTTTTTTTTTAGTGCATATAAATGTTACTGCAGATACTCCCCCCAGGCACCATGTGTTACTGCAGATACTCCCTCCAGACATTCTGTGTTACTGCAGATACTCCCTCCAGACACACTGTGTTTCTGCAGATACTCCCTCCAGACACCCTGTGTTACTGTAGATACTCCCCCCAGACACTCTGTGTTACTGCAGATACTCCCCCCAGCCAGAAGAGGACTCAGCCGAGGAGGTTATGGAAGAGGATGGAGTAGGAGGAGTAGAGGTGGCAGCAGGCCTGCCTGCAAGTCGTGGCGGTGTCACCAACTCCTCTGCAGAGCCACGCATTCCATGCTTGGCAGCCGTCAGCAGGTTTACCCAATGCGCAGTGTAGGTGATATACCTGCCCTGACCATGCTTTGCAGACCAGGTATCAGTGGTCAGATAGACTCTTGCCCCAACACTGTGTGCCAGACATGCCATTACTTCCTTTTGCACAATCGAGTACAGGTTGGGGATTGCCTTTTGTGAAAAGAAATTTTGGCCGGGTGCCTTCCACTGCGGTGTCCCAATAGCTACAAATTTTTTGAACGCCTCAGACTCCACCAGCTTGTATGGTAAAAACTGGCAGGCTAATAGTACAGAAAAGCCAGCTGTCAGACGCCGGGCAAGGGGGTGACTTTCTGACATTGGCTTCTTATGCTCAAACATGTCCTTGACAGACACCTGACTGTGGGCAGATGAGCAGGCCTGACACACAGACGCTTGGAGACAACTAACTGCTATTCAATCTATAACAGTGAAAAACGTTTTTTGTTTTTAAATGCAAGCTATTGGGACACCATATATGAGTGGCAAAGTACACTGGCAGAGGTCTGCAGAGCACACGCTGAAGGCCTGACACACCCGCTTTATGGACACTGACTGCTATTAGCTTACACTGAAAAACTTATTTTCTTTGTAAAAGCACGCTATAGAGATACCAGATATGAGTGGCAAAGTACACTGGCAGAGGTCTGCAGAGCACACGCTGAAGGCCTGACACCCAGACGCTTGCAGACAACTAACTGCTATTCAATCTATTACAGTGAAAAAAAAATGTTTTCTTTTTAAATGTCAAGCTTAAGCTATTGTGACACCAGATATGAGTGGTGGCACTGGGCAAATGGGCACGGTATCCTCTGAGCCTGACACAGAAGCTGGCAGGCAAGCAACTGCAATTACATTACACAAAAAAAAAGCAGACTGATGTTCTAGCCCTAGAAAGGGCTTTTTGGTGTGCTGTTCTTACAGCAGAGATCAGATGAGTCCTTCAGGACTGTAGTGGACACTGAATACCCTAGCTTAGCTATCAATTTCCCTATCTAATTAGCAGCAGCTACACTTTCCCTCCTCTCAATAAGCATGCAGCTTCAGAATGAATCTAAAATGGATGCTGGGAGGGAGGTGGAAGGGTGTGGAAGGGAGGTTTGCTGGAATGTGTCTGCTGACCGTGAGGCACAGGGTCAAAGTTTGCTTAATGATGACGAATAGGGGGCGGATCGAACCGCGCACCCCCCCCCTCTCCTTACCTGTCTCGGCAGCCTCCTGTCCTGGAGCGTTGGCTCTTCCTCTCTCCACTGCTGCTTCAGGCTTTGGGTGCAGTTGCCGGATCCGTCCAGCAGGTGGCGTCTGAAGCTCCAGTTGCCATGGGAACTGCGCTGTAGGTGATGAACTCCTTTTTTCATGCTGCTGTCTCTTCTATGGTGCCGCCAGCGGTTTCTGGGGTGCCGTCAGGTAAGTAATGTTTTCCTGCGCTGGCTGGGGCGCCTGCGCTATGCTGGTTCATGTTGGGTTTATTTAAAAAAAAAAAAAATAGATAAATAAAAAAAAAAAAAAATTCTAAAACCTAAACAACAAAAAATAAAAAAATAAAAAAAAATATTCAAAGAGTAGCGGTCAGCCGCGCTCAGTGTAGTACTCTACTGGCGCGACGGTGCGTCCACCGGTGGGTGGGGGCAGTGCGCTTGGTCCTCAGCGCGGCAATTGGAGGGAAGTTGGGCCTCTTCCTCATTGGGGGCTGTGCCACCTCTCCCCTGTGCACTCTCGCAAGGTCCTTGGGGGGGATGCTCTTCCCTTGGGGCACTAGGGGGGGTAGGACTCGGGCGGCAATGATCTATAGTTCCGTTATGGGAAATTCCTAATACATTGGGAATTGGGTTTGGGGTTCACTATTTTGGAGAGCGTGGTTGGGGAGCGGGCTGTGCGGCGTGGCGCTGTTTTGTTACCAGGACACCACTTGGGCTGCATGTCATACTTATGGTGGCCTGGGTTGGTGGTGCTATGAAAAACATCTTCAGCGCCTTGCGGTTTTGCCCTCTGTAGCGTGGGATCAGATGGACTTAGGCCCCTGGCTCTCCATCGTAAGCCGCCCGGCGGCGCATAAAGGGGATTTGTCCTCCTTTCCTGGGGGGCGGCTCTGCCCCAGCGGCATGGCAGCAACGGCCAGGTTGTTGCAGGGAGTTGAACGTCAGCCTATGTAAGTGGGGTGGGTCATGCTGTTTTAAGCTCAAATGCTCCCATCGTGGTGGGGGCTCACTCTGCCTCCTGCTGTTTCAAGAGGGGTAAGTACGGGGAAAAAGTGGACATGGGGGCGCAGGGCAGCGACGCCAGTGCTCGTAAGTGCGATGTGCCCATGGCTCAACCGCTACTGGAATTGGCAGGCCGTGGGGCTCCTGCTGGAGGGGGTCACCCGAGGCTTCGGGATCCCTTTCTCGGAGCGCCCGGCTTCGGGGCGGTGTGGACCTTGAAGGAAAGGTTAAAAGATCTTCGTATGTATAGATTGGTGAAAGTCAAGACGGGGATATGATACAGTTTAAATACTTAAGGGGAATCAATACAGTAGGGAGGAGACTATGTTTAAAATGACTTAAAGGTAGGCAGACAATGTAATAGAGCAGCAGGAAATGCTAGCAGAATGCTTGGTTGTATAGGGAGAGGTATTAGCAGTAGAAAGAGGGAAGTGCTCATGCCATTGTACAGAACACTGGTGAGACCTCACTTGGAGTACTGTACACAGTACTGGAGACCCTATCTTCAGAAGGATATTGATACCTTAGAGAGAGTTCAAAGAAGGGCTACTAAACTGGTTCATGGATTGCAGGATAAAACTTACCAGGAAAGGTTAAAGGATCTTAACATGTATAGCTTGGAGGAAAGACGAGACAGGGGGGATATGATAGAAACATTTAAATACATAAAGGGAATCAACACAGTAAAGGAGGAGACTATATTTAAAAGAAGAAAAACTACCACAACAAGAGGACATAGTCTTAAATTAGAGGGACAAAGGTTTAAAAATAATATCAGGAAGTATTACTTTACTGAGAGGGTAGTGGATGCATGGAATAGCCTTCCAGCTGAAGTGGTAGAGGTTAACACAGTAAAGGAGTTTAAGCATGCGTGGGATAGGCATAAGGCTATCCTAACTATAAGATAAGGCCAGGGACTAATGAAAGTATTTAGAAAACTGGGCAGACTAGATGGGCCGAATGGTTCTTATCTGCCGTCACATTCTATGTTTCTATGTTTCTATGTTTCTAAAATAAGTAAAACTTCCGCAATAAGAATACATAATCTTAAATTAGAGGGGCGAAGGTTTCACAATAATACCCGGATGTATTACGTTAATGGAAGGTTAGTGGATGCGTGGACTAGCCTTCCTGCTGAAGTAGTAGAGGAGTCTAAGTGGGTGTGGGATATGCGTTAGGCTGTCCTACCTATAAGATAAGGCCAGGGACTAATGTCAGTGGTTAGGAAATTGGGCTGACAGGATGGGCCGAATGGTCCTATTCTGCCATCACAGTCTATGTTATGTTTCTAAGTCTGTGCTCGAATTCCCGCAGATGGTGCTGGATAAGCTCCTGCGGGAGGTAGCTTTGGGGTGGTTTGCGGGGTCAGTTGAGGCCCTGTCGCTCCCCAAGTTGCAGGTCCCCCTTGGGCCTGGTGCCCAAGTGGGAGGCAGGGGATTTTCGTCTGTTCATCGTTTGCCCTGCCCTCAAGGGGTATTGGTGAAAGATGTCGGGCGTCCTAGGCATCCTTCGATGCTGCGGTACGCATGGTCAGGGCAGTGGGCCCTGGGGCTTTGCTAACGAAAGCCGACGTCGGAGCCACGTTTCGCTTGTTGCCAGTTCATATGGATTGTCATCAACTCCTGGGTGGTGGGTTTGTGGTCGGTATTATGTGGATACGTGCTTCCCGATGGGTTGTTCGTTACCTGCTTTTAAGATGAGTGCGTCGGGCGCTTTCCTGTAGTGGGTGGTGCGGCAGGAGGCAAGGATTGGCTCGTTGCTGCGTTTCCTTGATGGCTTTTGTGTGTGGGTCTTCGCTGACTTGTTGACTCTTGCTCGACTCGGTGGAGCTTTGGGGTCCTCTTGGAGCACGATAAGACAGTGGGGCCCAGTGACGTGCCTTAGCTCCTTGGGTATCGAAATTGACTCTGTGGCCATGGAGTGCTGGCTGCCGCGGGTTGAGGTTGAGAGCGTGTGGCGATGGCCAGGGGTCTGGGGAGGATGCAGCTGTGCAAGCTGCAGTCCCTCTTAGGGAGGTTATCTTCCGCTGCCAGATCAGGCCCATGGGGAAATTGTCCCGCAGGCGCCTGGTGGCCGCTACTACCGGGACCGCAGTATTTTATCCGGCTCTGGAGGTCTGGGTTTTCTTCCTGACCGAGTATATTGAAAGGTCACCTTGGCAGGCGCCGGAGGTGTCCAGCTCGGACTTGCCCCTCTAAACGGACACGGCTGACTGGATGCTCTGTCTGGTTGGGGAAATTCTGGGCTGGCTCTGTCTGGCTCTGTCTGGTTGGGGCGATTCTGGGATCGCGCTGGTGTGCTGACATGGTTGGAGGCGTGGTCCGCCTCCGACTTGACCAGGAATTCTTGCCTTCCTGGAGCTTTTCCATTGCAGTGGCATTGGATTTGTGGGGTCAGGAGCTACAGGACCGTCGGGTCGTTATTCACTGTGCCAACCTCGGGGTTGTCCAGGTGATTAGCCAGCGCTCGCCCCACCCCCCTTTTCTCTTTTGGCACTTCCCCTGCTCCAGCGTCTGGTGCTCTTCATGTGTCGTGTAGGTCGGGCCAAAGTACTCCAGGGTATGGGTGAAATGGCAGGCACGGGAGTCAGAGGTGGGTGTATTTGCGGGTTCGCCTGTTCGTTACAAGGTCTGTTGTGACTGCTGGAGCGTTTGGGTTTCGGCGGATATGTCGTCCTCCGGGGTGTCCTTGCGCGTGTCCAGTTTAGTTTTCTGGTTAAGTCCCAGGGTTGGGTGGCTGTCGCCACGGAGTTTCTGGTATGGCATGCGGTGTAGGGCCCGTGCAGGGGTCGGTTTTTGTGGATCCATAGAGGCCGGTTTTGGGGGCCCTATAGGCACAATTGTGCCAGGTGCTCCCAGAGGTATGCACCGTCATTTCTTCATTTCTTTGGGGCCATGAGGATTGGGGTATTAGTGGGTCCGAACTGGTCAGCAGGTAGGGGAGGATTCTGTTTGCGGATGTCCGGGATGGTCAGGACCTGGTGTCCTTCAAGACTCGTCCATACAAGACCGACATCCTTTGCAAGGGCAGGTGGGTCCCGCTGGCAGCGGTCCCAGGATTGAACGCCTGTCTGGTCTGGGCACTCAGGGAGTCCGCGGTACGGCCGTACCTGGCTGGCCCAATCGTGGTATACAAGGAGGGGAACTTCCTCTCCCATTTCAATTTGTTTGGCGGTCATTCTTTCCGCATTGGCACTTCGACGGAGGCCTCTCGCCTGGGTATGCTGAATTGGGATGTGCGGAGGATAGGAAGGTGGGACTCTAGGAGATTTGTTCCGGTGTGCAGGACGCTGTTTTGCTCCGTTGATTGTTTTTTCCTTCTCGGGGCGGATGATTGAGCACTCGACGAGGAACTATTGGCGTCAAGCATACATCTGGAGTGCGTTGGAGTGCTGCCGCAAAGGGTTTATCCATTGGGTTTCACGGTTCGTTATAGGGGTTTTGGGGGATGCCCATTTCATCAGGTTTTGAGAAGGAGGCGGCAGATTGGTTGCGGCCGGATGGGGTTCATTTGTCTGGGGTCGGGCTCAACCGTTTTAATCTGGCCATTCGAGAGACGGTGGAACAGGCCATGGTTGGTTTGTTTGGGGTCCCCCGCTGATTTTAGGCTTAAAACAGCGGGGTTGTGGCGGGGGTGTGTCCTTGCCAAATAAGGGATGGTTTGGTAGATTAGATGAAAAAGGGGGATAATGGCCGGGTCTCATCCTCCCCCTGTCTCTTATGGTGAACCTGGAGGAGGTACCAGGTTGGACGTGTCCCCACTGGGTTGTAAGTCGACCAGTGGGGAGCATTATGGTTGGGCCCCACCGAGTGGGTGGGGAGCCCTGAAAAGGAAGATGTTTTTATTATGCCGAGGGGGGGAGGTGAGAGCCTTGGGGAAGTTAGATTGGCAAGGACGGTTTCTTTGGTTACTGTATGCCCTCACAGCTGCTTATCGGGCCAACCTTGTTATCAATTTAAGAGGTATGAGGGGATAAAATTTAGAATAGTATTTATAGTTTTACATGGTTTGTTTTTCTATTTGAAATTGAAATCTGGTTGCAGGGGCAAGTCCCGTGGTTGGAGTTTAGTTTAGGGGCTCAAGATCTTTAGATCTTTAGATATATATACACACACACACGTTTTATAATTCCCCCCCCCCCTTAAATATGAATGCTGGAGACGCCACTGTGCCCAACCTCATTTCCTAGCAGAACCAAAGCTCAACCTTTTTCGTGACGGAGGCCGTACTGCATCGAATATAGAAAATCTCTATTTTATTTCAGTTCTTGTGTTTGCGATATATTTAAGATTTATTATCAAATTAAAAAATTTAGATTTTAGTGAGATTCTCTACAGTTTCTTGGACTGAAAATGTAAATTACTTGATATTTACCACATGAGAATTATAATATTCTCTGTAAATTGAATAAAATTAGCACAAGAAACAGTCACTCCAAGATCTAGTTTATAAAACAATAAAAAGAAACGGCTGTTTATTGGACAACAAAATCTGTTAATATGGGCGACGCCAAAACATAATACAATGGGTTGGGGGTAATTTGAATTCAATGAGTCACACAGTTTCAATTCAGCCTAATATTCTAAATTAACCAGCTAACTCAGTTGTAATGCAAATACATCTGGAAAAATAAAGTGCATTACATTTCATATCACACCCAACCCTTTAATCAGTGAAGTTGCAGATAAGAATTATTGAATATTCAAATAGTTACTATTATATTCTAAAAATACATCTGCATTAGTTATTTGTCACTTCTAAAGACAGATTTGTGTTTTCAGTAATCACTATAACGAGCATTGCGAACCCCACTTTTAATATACACTATATTTATATACAGGCGGTCCTAGCCTGCCCTGGTAAAGGGACTGAATGGGAAATGCGAGTTTCCCCAACTGGTTAGTATCTTGTTAGATAATTACAGGTGTGACAAAATGCCGCCCCCGGTCAAGATGCCGTCTGGAGCCATGGCCCCACTGGACCCTGTGGACCAGCCGACTCTGTTCACACACATACTCATATACTCATACTGAATAAATACATCCCTTTTACATTGAATACATAATTTATAGCTGTGATAAATTATGTTTTTAATATCTTTGGTGGTAATTGGTCACATGGTCACTCATACACTGTTACTAAAGTATACCCTCAATGTCACTTACACACACACACACACACACACACACACACACACACAGAGACACTTAAGTACACACACAATGTCACTCACTCTCACACACTCTTACTGAAATATAAACACAATGTCACTCACACCAGTTTACAGTCACATTTTATTTACACACACACACACACACACACAAAATAATCAGCCCCTTAGACTCCATGCTTGTGCTGTGTATGAGGAACCATTATCCAGTCTGCAGGAAGCTGGCATTGTTTCTGCTGGGGGAGCAGGGAAGCTGTGCACAGTGAGCACAGCCTGCTTCCTGCTCCCTCAAGCATGTGTCCGGTATTTACAGGCAGGGGGCAGCCAAGATACCATTTCACATCTCGGCTTCCCGTGCCTGCAGGAAGGGAGCTGGGCTCTCAGTGACATGGAGGGAGCCCAGCGGGTAAAGCAGTTGCGCTGGGGCCAGCAGCCCAGCAGGAAACTTCCAGGTGGGCGCCCGCTGCAGGTCGGCACCCCAGGCGAATGTCTTATTCGCCTTATGGTGGCGCCGGCCTTGTTTATATATAATTTAGTAAAACATTATTTCTGTTCACTACAATAACATTTATTCAATTGTCAGGAATGTCTCAAACTCCTAATTTTTCATGAGGTATTTAACCCCTTAAGAACGGAGTCAAATGTACAAATTGTGATCAAAACGGATACAAAACCTGAAATTTGAAAATATGTCTGTCCAACTGTAATTAACTTCTTTCATAATAAATGCACCCACACTTATTATTTATCATTTTATTCAGGGGAAACAGGGCTTTCATTTAACTTTAAATATTTAGGTATGAAACATAATTTAATATGAAAAAATATTAAAGAATGGGAGAAAATAAGATTTTTTTTAATTTTTTAGTTCTACGTGACATTTTTAAATCTGAATGTCATAATACTGTTTGCTTTTACTGCAATAAAATGAGAATTACCCCCATGATGACATATCATTTGCAATAGTAGACAACCCACGATATTGCAAATGGGGTATGTCCAGTCTTTTTTAGTAGCCCCTTGGTCACAAACACTAGCCAAAGTTAGCGTTAACATTTGTTTGTGTGTGAAAAATGCAAAAAACTAATTTGAACGCCAAGTTTGGCCAGTGTTTGTGACTAAGTGGCTACTAAAAAAGACTTGACATACCCCATTTGCAATAGCTTGGGTTGTCTACTATTGCAAATGGTATGCCATCGTGGAGGTAATTTTCTGGGCTACCATACGGTCTCAAAGGCAACAATCTGGCGAATTTCAATATGAAAAGACTGAAATGCAAGCCTTATATTTGACTCTCTAACTTTTTTAAAAAACACCATAAAACCTGTATATGAGGTGTACTGTTATATTTTCGAGACTTCACTGAACACAAATATTTGTGTTTCAAAACAGTTAAAAGTACCACAGCAATAATATCATCAGTGTAAGTGCTGTTTGTGTGTGAAAAATGCAAAAAAAGTCACTTTCCCTTATATCATCGTTGTAATACATTTAACTGTTTTGAAACATTAATATTTGTATTTAGCTGAGTCTCCCGAGAAAAACATTACCCCCATGTACTGGTTTTATGGTGTCTTTGAAAGTTATTGGGTTAAATATTGTGCTAGCAAATTAAATTTGCTAAACATTTGGCCTGGGTTGTCAGGCAGGTCCCGCAAATTGTAATTAGCAAAATGACCTAATTATGTAAAAATATTACATAAATATATACGTAGAATATATATATATATTTTTTAATCATTTTTATTTTTAAATAGGTTTATATATATATATATAGTGATATATACATACTTATGTATATATATATATATATATATATATATATATTATTTCTTCCATTCTACATGTATTTTAATATCAATACATATATATTAATATCAAAATACAGTTAGAACGAAATTACACATATATATTTTAATTCTCTTTTTTTAACGTATTTACATATTTTTTATATTATATCTAAATATATATATATATACCGTATTTTTCGCTCCATAAGACGCACTTTTTTCCCCCTCAAAAGTGAGGGGAAATGTCTGTGCGTCTTATGGAGCGAATATGAAGCTTTACTTACCTGTCTTGCAGCGTTGGCCGGCAGCACAGGGCGCACCGCGGTAGTGGAACTTGAATTTCATGTTCCGGTTTCCGGCGGGACTGAAAGGAAGTGTGCACAAGCTGAGTGCGCACTTCCTTTCAGTCCCGCCGGAAACCGGAACATGAAATTCAAGTTCCACTACCGCGGTGCGCCCTGTGCTGCCGGCCAACGCTGCAAGACAGGTAAGTAATTATGGGACAAGGGGAGGGGGACAGTAAGGGGGGGGGGGTGAAGTCTATGGGGGGGGTGAAGTCTATGGGGGGGGATGAAGTCTATGGGGGGGGATGAAGTTTATGGGGGGGGGATGAAGTCTATGGGGGGGATGAAGTCTATGGGGGGGATGAAGTCTATGGGGGGGGATGAAGTCTATGGGGAGGGGGTGGATGAAGTCTATGGGGAGGGGGTGGATGAAGACTATGGGGAGGGGGGGAGATAAGGTCTATGGGGAGGGGGTGGATGAAGACTATGGGGATGGGGGGATGAAGACTATGGGGAGGGGGTGGATGAAGTCTATGGGGATGGGGGGATGAAGACTATGGGGAGGGGGTGGATGACGTCTATGGGGAGGGGGTGGATGAAGTCTATGGGGAGGGGGTGGATGAAGTCTATGGGGAGGGGGTGGATGAAGTCTATGGGGAGGGGGTGGGTGAAGACTATGGGAGAGAGGAGAAGACTATGGGAGGGGGGGGACACTATGGAACAGGGGAGAAAAAAAATATTCTGTACAAACTGTCCCATAGTAAGAAACACTATGGGACAGTTTGTTCAGAATATTTTTTTTTCTGGGTTTCTTCCTCTAAAAACTAGGTGCGTCTTATGGTGAGGTGCGTCTTATGGAGCGAAAAATACGGTAATTATTTGTTATCCTGAAGAAGGCTCCAGATGTGAGCCGAAACGTTGATGTTAATTTGATCATTTTGATATGAATTAAAAGTTATATTTTAACTATACTTCAAAGACCCTGGAGTGCATTCCGTTTACTTGGATCTCTACAAATTTTGCTGGATCTGCACCGGTCAATAGCTAGGTCTTTATAATAAGCTAATTCCCCTCCTTCCCTTAGGGAATATATCACACTATATGCTCAACTTCAATCCAAAAAGCTGGATTGAGAAGGGGATATTTAAATTTCAAGATTTCATGGATAGTAATGGGTGGATGGATTTTCAGACTTTAAAACAATTATATAAAATAGATAATAAGGAGATCTTTAGTTACCTTAGGTTAAAAGGTTTTTGCAATCGATATGTTATCACAGAAAATTCTGACCGATTGAAAGATTTAGGAAATATTCTTAATAGAGATTCTCCTAAAAAATTATTATCTATGGGATTAAGCCTAATGCAAAAAGACCTGGATAAACCTTTGGAAGCTATAATAAATTCCTGGCAAAAAGATCTGGACATTCAGATTATTTGTAAACAATGGAGAGAAGCTTTAAACTTGGTCTATAAATATATTCACTGTCTTAATCTGGTAGAATGCCAATTTAAAATTGTAAACAGATGGTATATGGTACCTAGCAAAATTAAGAAGTTTAATACTTCAGGCGATTCCATCTGTTGGAGATGTAATTTGGTCTGTGGGAATTATTTACATATATGGTGGGATTGTGGTTATATACAGAAGTTTTGGGAAATGATCCTGGCTAAGATAAAACATATCACCACGATTGAATTATCCCCTGTACCACAATTGTGTCTTCTACAATTAGATATCCGCCAGGTTAGTTACAATTCACTTCCGCTTATTCTACATATACTTCTAGCGGCCAAATTATCTATCGCAAGGTACTGGAAAATGGCGTTAGTGCCTTCCTGGTCGATAGTTAAAGAACAAATTAAATATCAATTAAAAATGGAAGCTGGGTTAAATAGAAAATATCAAGAGCGCTATAACTCCTGGCTTGTGAGGCTAGATGCTTGTTGGTGATCTATAGATAATCTTCTGAAATACTTTGGGTCCATGATTGAGACTGATATCCCTATTAAGTGTGACCTTATATGACCAATTGGTGTTTTGTTTTTGTTTTGTTTTTCTGTATGTTTTTGTCTGTGGGGTTGTCTAAGTGGGAATTTTAGATACATTTACGGATGTGTTGAGAACAAACACTGTTATTTCATCTACATATATGTAAAAGAAACTCTATTGTTATGTTTGGCTCACTGTTTTCTATGTGATGTTTTTATTATTTTTTTGAATAATGTTTACCTTGTAAAGAAAAAAAGAAAAAAAGGGAAAAAAGGAGTTGATATCTCCGAATAAAGATTATAAATATAAAAAAAAGTACCACAGCAATAATATCATCAGTGTAAGTGCTGTTTGTGTGTGAAAAATGCAAAAAAAACGTCACTTTCCCTTATGATATCATCGTTGTAATACATTTAACTGTTTTGAAACATTAATATTTGTATTTAGCTGAGTCTCCCGAGAAAAACATTACCCCCATGTACTGGTTTTATGGTGTCTTTGAAAGTTATAGGGTTAAATATTGTGCTAGCAAATTACATTTGCTAAACTTTTGGCCTGGGTTGTCAGGCAGGTCCCGCAAATTGTAATTAGCAAAATGACCTAATTATGTAAAAATATTACATAAATATATACGTAGAATATATATATATATATATATATATATATATATATAAAAATATATATATATATATTTTTTATCATTTTTATTTTTAAATAGGTTTATATATATATATATAGTGATATATACACTTATGTATATAGATATATATATATATATATATATTATTTCTTCCATTCTACATGTATTTTAATATAAATATATATATATTAATATCAAAATACAGTTAGAACGAAATTACACATATATATTTTAATTCTTTTTTTTTTACGTATTTACATATTTTTTTAATATTATATCTAAATATATATATAATTATTTGGTATCCTGAAGAAGGCTCCAGATGTGAGCCGAAACGTTGATGTTAATTTGATCATTTTGATATGAATTAAAAGTTATATTTTAACTATACTTCAAAGACCCTGGAGTGCATTCCGTTTACTTGGATCTCTACAAATTTTGCTGGATCTGCACCAGTCAATAGCATCATTATCACCAGGAGTGCAAGCATATTGGATTTTTTCTATAATTATATATTTAATCAATATCATTCTACGTGTATTTTGATATTAATATATATATATATATATATATATATATATAAAATTATATAGATGTAATACTATAATTATATATATTAATATTGAAATACACTTAGACAGTGTATGTGTGTGTAAATGTGTATATATATATATATATATATATATATAATATATATATATATATTTGAAGGCTTGGCCTGTAGTTGTGGGAGGGGCTTGGTTTCCCTATAAAAGGGCTACCAATCCACTCCCACCTTACCGTTAATGGTCTGGCGAGTCTGAAACGTTTACTTCCGGTTCAGACCGCCATCTTGAATTCTTCTTACCTGTTCCTCGTGGTCTCCTGGTCCAGTGCTCTCCTGGGTTGTCCGGTGCTCTCCGGGCTTTTCTTCCCGCCGCCGGCGTCCGCACAGCTCGTCCGGTACTTGCCGCCGCATAAAAACATAAGTTAGGCCCGCGAGGCCAACATCCCCCATCCTCATACTCAGAGGTACTACGCCCCTCGGGCCAAATCATAGCTAGCCGCCTCGCAACATTGCAAAGAGAGGGCCTCACCTGTCACTCCCAATCTTTCTTATGCTTTAATTGACACTGAGAGGTCAACACCCCGCCACAACGTTCGGTGGCCTCAAACTTCCCCTCGGGCCCTCGCATAGATAGTGCCTCTCAAGCTGCTTGTCAACTAGCAGGGACTAATCTGTCACGCTCAAAAAGCTTAATTGTTTCACCGCTTGGTATCTAGCTAGCCCACCGGTACCCACCCACAAACCCATTACATACGACTGATTAAATCAATTTTATAATTTCAGTTATGTCAATAATACCTGATATCCCTGAGGAACTATCACTACCTAGCACACCTGCTAGGCCTGCCACCCCTGGTCCTGGTACAGATGTGAATAGCCCTGCATCCCTTAGATCATGGACCATACCACGTCTCACAGCAGAACTCAGAAGACGCTGCATCCCTTTCCCAGCTACAGCTAGGAAGGCGGAGTTGTATAGGCTACTGAACGCTACCACTGACAACTCCGAGGCAGGGGAAGGCCCTAGCGAGACCCAAGTACCAGCTTTTCATGCTATGATGACGTCCCTTATGGCATCCATTGGCACAATAAGCGACAGGCTGGACAAATTGGAGGCCGGTAGTGCTAGTCAGTCCACTACAAACACGACGGTCACCACTCAGCCTCTTGCTAATACCTTGCCCGGTAATACCCTGGCGGCTACGGCAATTATAGAGTCTATTGATCCCTCACATATGGTCCCAGCTCACCTTAAAAAGGACATTCTGGAGGGCAAGGACGTTAACCTAGCTTCATTGCTCATTGCCTCCCAGGATGTCCTAGAGAACAGGACCTTTGCTTATGGGGACATTTCGGTAGTCCTAAGGGCTAGAGACCCTCGGCTGAACAAAAAACTGACCATCCCAGAATTTGTATTAGGGTTTGGTATCTATAGAGATGTATACTGCACTGTTTACCCAGGGGAAAGAGCTGAGCTGGATGCGTACATGCACAAGATGGAGGATCTGGGGCACAAATACGGTGGTACTGCGTTTTACGATTACCACCGTTCCTTCTCTGAAAAGGTGGCTGCAGCTCTGGCTCAATTCAATTTAAGCATTAATTGGAATAAGTTGGACACTGAGCTATTCTGCAGGCACTTTGCAGGCCTCAGACCCCTAACTTGTGCAGTATGCTCATCAGCAACCCACAGCACAAATTTCTGCCCTAATACAGCTGAGGTTGAGCAAAACCAATCAGCAACAAACCTCCAAAAACCTACTAAAGGTTTGAAAGATAAACTGGGAAGAGATATTGTCTTCTTAGGCAAATCCCAAGCGTGTAATAATTTTTTTTTTTTTTAAATTTAAAGATTTTTATTCTTTTTGTGAGTAACAAATAACAAATACATCAAAGGAAATTGCATGTTACAGGATTCACAGCAAGTATGAAGGAAATAGTCGTTAATATACAATTCTTGTTATTACTGTAAGCGGCGATAGTATACAGATGTATTGTGAGATACGTAAATATACATAATTATAAAGCATAAGTGATATACAAACTTTCGTATAGTATTAATAATTTCATAGTTTTACTTGATGGAGATTGTATGAGAAGGGGGAGAAAGCTGAGATTTACCGTATGTTGTGGATTAAGGTTAGGAGGGAAAGGTCCCTTTAGGTTGGTTGGGGTGGATAGTGTGTTTAATTTTTCCATTCATGAATCTTATCCAAGGTTCCCAAATAATGTTAAATGTTCTGAAGTCTTTGGAAATAGCATGTGTTATCAGTTCCATTTGTCTCATACTCTCTATTCTTGAGATCCATTCCCTGACAGTGGGGGCTTGGGGCTTTTTCCAGTGCTTGGGGATCAATTGTGCAGCGGACATAGTCAAAAGTTTAAATAGTGTGCTCATGTTTAAGACATGGCTAGAGGGAGGTTCTTGAAAAAGGAACTGTAAAGGTGTCATATTAAAAGTCAGTCCCAGTATGGATTGAGTAAGGGTGTGAATTCTACTCCAGTATTTGTTTATAACTGGGCAAAGCCACCAGATGTGAGCGTGGTTTGCTGAGATGTTGTTGCATCTCCAGCAAGTGATTGTTTCTAAGCTATGTATTTGTTGTAGTTTCTTTGGGGTGTAGTGCCATCTCGAAATACGTTTATAATTACTTTCTTGGGCCATCAGAGAGGTAGATGTATAATGAGTGGATTTATAGATAGCATGCCATTGTTCCACGGAAATATCAGTATGTAATTCCTGTGACCATTTTTGTGTGCAAATTGGCAATCCTGTTTGTTGTAGATCCCTAATTGTTTGGTATAAGGTGGATAATATCTTTTTTGTGAGTTTATGGTTTAGGCAAATGTCTTCAAATTCTGTCAAGGGGCGAATACCGCCCGGTATTAGGTTATGAGTGTTAATAAAGTGTTTTAGTTGGGAGTAATGGAGTAGTTGGTTACTGGTCGGAGAAGTGGAAGGGAAGATCTGTTGTAGAGGTTTCATTGCATTGTTTGTGACCATGTCTCGTAGCTTCAATGTGGATCCACTATGGTATATAAGATAAGCCTTCCCTGATTGACCTCCCTGGAAACTCGGATTGTTAGTTAGTGGGTAGAGTGGTGAAGGGTAGGGGGATATCTTTGTAGTGATTATTAGTTTATACCAAAGCTGGATTGTCGGTTTAATAGTAGGATGTGATCCACTGAGAAGTGGGGTGTGTGTAATTGCTTTGGGAAGCCAAGGGCATTCTTTCAGAGGTATTGTAGAGTGTTCGTTCTCTATTTGTACCCAATGGTGTGCTGGTGTAGGCCTTGTCCATTCATATATCCTGCTTAAATGAACCGCTTTATGGTAAGATTTTATGTCAGGTAGGTTCAACCCTCCCTTGTTTCTGCTTTTAATAAGAGTTTCGTGAGCTATTCTTGGTTGAGAATTTGACCATATAAAGCTGGTGAGCATTTTTCTGATTTTTGAGAAGAAGCTCTCATTTAAATGGATTGGGAGGGCTTGGAGAGTGTAAAGTAAGCGTGGGAGAATATTCATTTTGATGATATTGATTCTACAGAACCACCCAAAACCCAGTCTATGCCAGTCCTGTAGGTCCTTAGTGATGTTATCTAGTAGTTTGTTGTAATTGAGGTTGTATATAAGTTTGATTATGTGAGATGTGGACTCCTAGATATTTGACTGAGGTAGGTTGCCACGTAAAGTGGAATCTTTGTTTGAGTTGAGTGTTTAGGTATTTTGTGGAATAGAGGGGCATCAAGTCACATTTGGTAAGATTTGCCTGAAAATTTGAGATTTTGCCGTATAGTTCCATTTCTGAGATGATGGTTGGAATGGTTGATAGTGGATTTGCTATTACGTGTAATAATTTTAATGCAGGCAATTGTGGTTTTAGCTCTTGCAGATTGATGCATGTATGTTCACACTGTTTTAGGGCCCATTCCAGGACAATGTGCCCAAATAAAGCTTTCCAAAAAACCTTATCTCACATGCGTGAACCTCAGCTTATTCACCGATTTGCTACATCTACACCCATCACAACATTTCAGTGACTATCTCATAACAGGATTGTCGGAGGGATTTCACACAGGGTTGATACATTTACCTACAGGCACACTGGAATGTGACAACCTACTATCCACACTAGACGACCCACAGCTGGTACATAAACTCATCACGACCGAGGTGAACCAAGGGTTCTTGCTGGGTCCTTTCCTTTCACCACCCTTCACTTCTTGGAGAACCAATCCGATTGGGATTGTCACAGGAAAAAACTCACTTAAACCCAGGCTGATCATTGATTTATTTGCACCACATTCCTCCACGGTCCCTAGCCTAAATTCCCTCATACCATCTGAAGAGTTATCACTACATTACGCCACTATCGACCATGCCATTGGGGCCATCATTAAAGCAGGCACGGGGGCATGGTTAAGTAAAACGGATGTAGTGAATGCCTTCAAATTACTTCCCATGCACCCTACACTTTGGCACATTCACGGCATTAAATGGGAAGGGTTATATTATTTCTTCACCCGTCTCACTTTTGGCTCCAAAAGCAGCCCGCGTATTTTTGACACATTTGCAGAGGCTTTATGTTGGTTGTTACTAAATGTATGTAAATGGCCCTCAGTTATTCACTATTTAGATGATTTCCTCACGATTGAGACACTTCCACCCACAAGTTTAAAACACATGTTGGCATTATTTGAATCACTCACTATCCCAGTCTCCCCACACAAGACATTGGGGCCCGACACTCAGATGCAATTTTTGGGGATACAACTGGACACCGTACACATGCAGGCTAGCCTCCCTCATGAGAAAATTGAGCGTATCCTGGCAATCATTGATCATTACCTACGGCAAGGTTGTGACACCAAAAAAGAACTACAATCATTGCTGGGATCGCAGATCGTTTATTTCACACTTACTATCCCTATTTCCACAATTTACCTCAGACACATCAAGTATTACATTAGACAACCATGCGTATGTGGGGAATTTTTCTCACTTCTTGGAACGGGCGAGCCATGTTTATACCACCTCACTCTGACACTTCACCTACACTATGGACAGACGCAGCAGCAAACACAGGATTTGCAGCCATCTGGGGAGACCAATAGCTCGGGGGGCCATGGCCAACCGAGGTCAAATCACTCACAAAATTCACAGAGACCTCGGCTTTATTCGAATTGTACCCCATCGTGGCGGCGGCCGTTACCTGGGGACCACATTGGTCCGGTCACACGGTTAGGTGCTATTCTGATAATATGGCTACTTGCCATATTGTCAATAAAGGCCGGTTATCATCCCTGGTAATTATGAGACTCTTAAGACGACTCACATGGGTAGCAGCCACTTGTCAATTCTTTATCACATGTATTCACGTTCCAGGGTGCACAAACATCGGTGCTGATCACTTATCTCGATTACGTTTTCAGGAATTCTTCACGACACTACCCACCGCCTCCAGACTGGCAACTCCAGACCCACTTTTCAAACACATGATAATGCATTAAAAGCTTTGTTAGATCACGCACGTCACATTTCTCACCTGGCACTTTCTGTAAATACTAGAAACACTTACGATAGAGCATTTCACATATTCAAGAAATTAATCACTGATTTCCACATTCACGACATGTTCACGTTAGAATCAATATTGGGTTTCACTTCCTTTTGCCACATTAACCTTAAACTATCATTTAACACGATAAAACTATACCTTACGGGAATTCAACACCACATGCTTATCCGACAACCCAACGCTACGGGTTTCCTGTCCTCATATCAAATCAGGACAGTACTTAAAGGAATTAAGAAATTAGACGCACATGTCCCCTCAAAACGCCTACCCATAGATAACAACATATTCCATGCACTAGTCAATTTGTTAGATTCCTCTCCTTTTGAGCCCAGGACGAATACGGTAATAACGACAGCTATATATTTAGCTTTTTATGGATTCCTCCATCCCAACGAATTCACGACTAAGACCATTACAACCCCCGATTACTTGAGAACTATGTACTTGGGGAAACAGAACGACCATTACCTACTCATGTTAAAACAATTAAAAACCAGCACCATAGGTCATACTGTTACAATCCCCTACTCATAACAAATGGTACAACATTTTTACAATTATCTTCACTCACTCCGCAAACAACCTTTACAACCTTTGCTCGAACTGCATGGTAATGTTCTGACTACAACAAAGTTTATGCTTTATGTACGTCTGCTGTTGACTAGACTCGGCTTGAACCCTAGTCATTTCTCAGGTCATTCTTTTCGAATCGGGGCAGCATCTACAGCATCTGCTAACCACATACCCCCGTACATCATCAAGACAATGGGACGCTGGAAATCCTCAGCTTACACTCTCTACATACCCAATCCTGTAAAAAAACTAAGACTAGCTTTCTGTGACTTATCTAAATAAAGAGTATTGGTCACCGTATTATGTCTTATAGTATTTTATTTTTGCCCACTTTTTACAGGCCTACTGCTCTGTCGGTTTCGGCACACCACAACCGACTAGTTCCAACCAATTGATATTAATGTTATTATATGCTAAGATTTCTGTATACGGTTATATTGCCCCGACCACAAATATATATATATTTGGGGCACCTATATGCTGCCAGCTCCTTGATATATTTGTGCTTATTATATCAGACAGGGTGTCTCTATGATGGTTCATTATCCACTCAGGTCTGTAATTTGCATATGTTGTGTCTCTTATCATATGATAGAGCTTGTTCATAACATAGAAACATAGAATGTGACGGCAGATAAGAACCATTCGGCCCATCTAGTCTGCCCAGTTTTCTAAATACTTTCATTAGTCCCTGGCCTTATCTTATAGTTAGGATAGCCTTATGCCTATCCCACGCATGCTTAAACTCCTTTACTGTGTTAACCTCTACCACTTCAGCTGGAAGGCTATTCCATGCATCCACTACCCTCTCAGTAAAGTAATACTTCCTGATATTATTTTTAAACCTTTGTCCCTCTAATTTAAGACTATGTCCTCTTGTTGTGGTAGTTTTTCTTCTATTAAATATAGTCTCCTCCTTTACTGTGTTGATTCCCTTTATGTATTTAAATGTTTCTATCATATCCCCCCTGTCTCGTCTTTCCTCCATGCTATACATGTTAAGATCCTTTAACCTTTCCTGGTAAGTTTTATCCTGCAATCCATGAACCAGTTTAGTAGCCCTTCTTTGAACTCTCTCTAAGGTATCAATATCCTTCTGAAGATAGGGTCTCCAGTACTGTGTACAGTACTCCAAGTGAGGTCTCACCAGTGTTCTGTACAATGGCATGAGCACTTCCCTCTTTCTACTGCTAATACCTCTCCCTATACAACCAAGCATTCTGCTAGCATTTCCTGCTGCTCTATTACATTGTCTGCCTTCCTTTAAGTAATCAGAAATAATCACCCCTAAATCCCTTTCCTCAGATGTTCAGGTTAGGACTCTATCAAATATTCTGTACTCTGCCCTTGGGTTTTTACGTCCAAGATGCATTATCTTGCACTTATCCACATTAAATGTCAGTTGCCACAACGCTGACCATTTTTCTAGTCTACCTAAATCATTTTCCATTTGGCTTATCCCTCCTGGAACATCAACCCTGTTACATATCTTAGTATCATCCGCAAAAAGACACACCTTACCATCAAGACCTTCTGCAATATCACTAATAAAAATATTAAAGAGAATGGGTCCAAGTACAGATCCCTGAGGTACCCCACTGGTGACAAGCCCAAGCTTCGAATATACTCCATTGACTACAACCTCTGTTGCCTGTCACTCAGCCACTGCCTTACCCATTCAACAATATTGGAATCCAAACTCAAAGATTGTAGTTTGTTGATAAGCCTTCTATGTGCAACAGTGTCAAAAGCCTTACTGAAATCGAGGTAAGCAATGTCTACTGCACCACCCTGATCTATAATTTTAGTTACCCAATCAAAAAAATCAATAAGATTAGTTTGGCATGATCTCCCTGAAGTAAACCCATGTTGTCTCTGATCTTGAAATCCATGTTTTTTTAGATGTTCAACAATCCTATCCTTTAACATGGTTTCCATCACTTTCCCCACTACTGAAGTAAGGCTTACTGGCCTATAGTTGCCCGACTCCTCCCTATTACCTTTCTTGTGAATGGGCACAACATTCGCTAACTTCCAATCTTCTGGGACTACTCCTGTTATCAATGATTGGTTAAATAAATCTGTTAATGGTTTTGCTAGTACACCACTAAGCTCTTTTAATAGCTTTGGGTGTATTCCATCAGGTCCCATTGACTTATTTGTCTTTACTTTTGACAGTTGAAATAGAACCTCTTCCTCTGTAAACTCACGTGTAATAAATGACTCATTTATCCTTTTTCTTAACTGAGGTCCCTTTCCTTCATTTTCATCTGTAAATACCGAACAAAAATATTCATTGAGGCAGTCAGCTAGACCTTTATCCTCATCTACATACCTTCCTTCTTTTGTTTTTAATCTAACTAATCCTTTATTTACTTTTCTTTTCTCATTTATGTATCTAAAAAAGGTTGTGTCCCCCTTTTTTACTGACTGTGCTATTTTCTCTTCTGTGTGTGATTTGGAAGCTCTTATAACTTGCTTAGCCTCTTTCTGCCTAATCTTATAGGTCATTCTGTCTTCCTCACTCTGGTTTTTTTTTATAATTACTAAATGCTAACTTTTTGTTTTTTACTATTTTGGCTACATCTGTGGAGTACCACAGTGGTTTCTTGAATTTTTTGCTTTTACTGACAAGCCTAATGCAATTTTCTGTTGCCTTCAGTAGTGCAACTTTTAAATAATCCCATTTCTTTTGGACTCCATTTAAATTGCTCCAGTCTGATAATGACTCCTTTACACATATTCTAATTTTGGAAAAGTCTGTTTTTCTAAAGTCTAAAACTTTTGTTTTTGTGCGGTGTGACTCAGACACTGTTCTTATATTAAACCACACTGACTGATGATCACTGGATCCTAAACTTTCACCTACAGTAATATCTGATACCAAATCTCCATTTGTTAACACTAAATCTAGTATGGCCTCTTTACGAGTTGGCTCCTCAACGACTTGTTTTAGAGACAATCCCAGTAGGGAGTTTAGAATATGTGTGCTCCTGGCACAAGTAGCTATTTTTGTTTTCCAATTTATATCAGGAAGATTAAAGTCACCCATGATGATAACTTCCCCCTTCATTGTCATTTTAGCTATTTCTTCAACTAGTAGATTATCTAACTCTTCAATTTGTCCTGGGGGCCTATAAATCACACCTACACGAGTTACTGTGTGATTACCAAATTCTAACGTAGCCCAAACTGACTCTATGTTCGCCTCACTAACCTTTATTAGGCTAGATTTTATGCTATTCTTTACATACAGGGCCACCCCTCCCCCTTTCTTGCCTTCCCTGTCTTTTCTATATAAAGAATACCCTGGTATTGCTATGTCCCAGTCATTTTTCTCATTATACCATGTCTCAGTAACAGCGACTAAATCTACACTATCAGTTGCCATTATTGCCACAAGTTCATGGATCTTATTCCCTAAACTGCGAGCATTTGTAGACATGACTCTAAGCTTATCATTTTTTAACACACTTGCTACAGGCACCTTCTGTCCTTGTTTTGGGG